>NW_027288711.1:0-61289 GCF_037038585.1 Patagioenas fasciata
GGGCCCTGTGTGACATCCTGGGGTGCCCTCCTTGTCCCCAGGGCCCATTGTGACGTCCCAAGACCCCCCATTGTCCCCAGAGCCCATTGTGACATCCAGGGGACCCCCTTTGTCACTGGGGCCCATTGTGGCACCATGAGGACCCTCTTTGTCACTGGGGCCCATTGTGACATCCCCGGACCCCCCCTGGTCCCCAGGGCCCATTGTGACATCTGGGGGACCCCCCTTGTCCTCAGGGTCCATTGTGACAGCCCAGGACCTTACTTTGTCCCCAGGGCCCATTGCGATATCTGGGGGACCCCCTTGTCCCCAGGGCCCATTGTGACACCATGGGGACCCCCCTTTGTCCCCAGGGCCCATTGTGACATCCTGGGGTCCCCCCTTTGTCCCCAGGGCCCATTGAAATGTCCCAGGACCACCCTTTGTCCCCAGGGCTTATTGTGACACCATGGGGATCTCCCTTGTCCCCAGGGCCCATTGTGACATCCCACGACCCCCCTTTGTCCCCAGTGCTATTGTGAAATCCTGGGGACCCCTTTTGTCCCCAGGGCCCATTGTGGCACCATGGGGAACCCCTTTGTCACTGGGGGCCATTGTGACATTCCAGGATTCCACTTTGTCCCCAGGGCTCGTTCTGAACACCTTGGGGCCTCCCATTGTCCCCAGGGCCCATTGTGACATCTGGGGGACGCCCTTGTCCCCAGGACCCATCGTGGCACCGTGGGGACCCTCCTTGTCACTTGGGCCCATTGTGACACCATGGGGACCCCCCCTTTATCCCCAGTGCCCATTGTGACATCCTGCGGACCCCCCTTTGTCCCCAGGGCCCATTTTGACATTCAGGGGACCCACCATTGTCCTCAGGGCCCATTGTGAGGTCCCAGGACCCCCCATTGTCCCCAGGGCCCATTGTGACATCCTCGGCACCCCCTTGTGCCCAGGGCCCCTTGTGACACCGTGGGTACCACCCTTGTCCCCAGGGCTCATTGTGACATCCCAGGACCCCCCATTGTCCCCAGGGCCCATTGTGACACCGTGGGGACCCCCCTTGTCCCCAGGGCCCATTCTGACACCGTGGGGACCCCCTTTGTCCCCAGGGCCCATTGTGACATCCTGGGGACCCCACCTTGTCCCCAGGGCCCATTGTGACATCCCAGGACCCCCCATTGTCCCCAGGGCCCATTGTGACATCCTCGGCACGCCCTTGTCCCCAGGGCCCATTGTGACATCCTGGGGACCCCACCTTGTCCCCAGGGCCCATTGTGACATCCCAGGACCCCCCATTGTCCCCAGGGCCCATTGTGACATCCTTGGCACGCCCTTGTCCCCAGGGCCCATTGTGACATCCTGGGGACCCCCCCTTGTCCCCAGGGCCCATTGTGACGTCCCAGGACCCCCCATTGTCCCCAGGGCCCATTGTGACATCCTGGGGATCCCTCCTTGTCCCCAGGGCCCATTGTGATGTCCCAGGACCCCCCATTGTCTCCAGGGGCCATCGTGACATCCTCTGCACCCCCTTGTCCCCAGGGCCCATTGTGACATTCAGGGGACCCCTCTTTGTCCCCAGGGCCCATTGTGACATCCTGGGGATCCCTCCTTGTCCCCAGGGCCCATTGTGACGTCCCAGGACCCCCTATTGTCCCCACGACCTATTGTGACATTCAGGGGACCCCCTTTGTCACTGGGGCCCATTGTGACACTATGGAGACCCCCGCTTGTCCTCAGGGTCCATTGTGACATCCTGGGCACCCCCCATTTTCCCCAGGACCCATTGTGACATCCTGGCCATCGCCTTCCTCCCAGGGCCCGTTGTGGCACCATGGGGACACCCCCTTTGTCCCCAGGGCCCATTGTGACATCCCAGGACCCCCCTTTGTCCCCAGGGCCCATTGTAGCACCATGGGGACCCCCTTTGACCCCAGGGCCCATTGTGGCACTATGGCAACCCCTTTTGTCCCCAGGGCCCATTGTGACATTCTTGGACCCCACTTTGTCCCCAGGGCCTATTGTGACACCATGGGGACCCCTCCTTGTCCTCAGGACTCATTCTGACATCCTGGATGCCCCCCATTGTCCCCAGGGCCCATTGTGACATCCACTGCACCCCCCTGTCCCCAGGGCCCATTGTGACATTCAGGGGACCCCTCTTTGTCCCCAGGGCCCATTGTGACATCCTGGGGACCCCCCCTTGTCCCCAGGGCCCATTGTGACGTCCCAGGACCCCCCATTGTCCCCAGGACCCATTGTGACATTCAGGGGACCCCCTTTGTCACTGGGGCCCATTGTGAAATCCCAGGACCCCACATTGTCCCCGGGGCCCATTGTGACATCCTGGGGACCCCCCCTTTGTCCCCGGTGCCCATTGTGACATCCTGCGGACCCCCCTTTGTCCCCAGGGCCCATTTTGACATTCAGGGGACCCACCATTGTCCTCAGGGCCCATTGTGCGGTCCCAGGACCCCCCATTGTCCCCAGGGCCCATTGTGACATCCTCGGCACCCCCTTGTCCCCAGGGTCCATTGTGACACTATGGGGACCCCCCCTTGTGCCCAGGGCCCATTGTGACACTGTGGGTACCACCCTTGTCTGCAGGGCTCATTGTGACATCCCAGGACCCCCCATTGTCCCCAGGGCCCATTGTGACATTCAGGGGACCCCCCTTGTCCCCAGGGCCCATTCTGATACCGTGGGGACCCCCTTTGTCCCCAGGGCCCATTGTGACATGCTGGGGACCCTCCTTGTCCCCAGAGCCCATTGTGACATCCAGGGGACCCCCTTTGTCCCCAGGGCCCATTGTGGCACCATAGGGACCCCCTTTGTCACTGGGGCCCATTGTGAGATTCCAGAACCCCCGCTTTGTCCCCAGGGCCCATTGTGACATCCTGGGGACACCCTTTGTCCCAAGACTTCATTGTGACATCCTGGGGACCCCCCTTGTCCTCAGGGTTCATTGTGACAGCCCAGGACCTTACATTGTCCCCAGGGCCCATTGTGATATCTGGGGGACCCCCTTGTTCCCAAGGCCCATTGTGACACCCTGGGGACTCCCATTGTTCCCAGGGCCCATTGTGACATCCCAGGACCCCCCATTGTCCCCAGGGCCCATTGTGACATCCTCTGCACCCCCTTGTCCCCAGGGCCCATTGTGACATTCAGGGGACCCCTCTTTTTTCCCAGGGCCCATTGTGACATCCTGGGGACCCCCCCTTGTCCCCAGGGCCCATTGTGACGTCCCAGGACCCCCCATTGTCCCCAGGACCCATTGTGACACTATGGGGACACCCCCTTGTGCCCAGGGCCCATTGTGACCCCGTGGGTACCACCCTTGTCTGCAGGGCTCATTGAGACATCCCAGGACCCCCCATTGTCCCCAGGGCCCATTGTGACATTCAGGGGACCCCTCTTTGTCCCCAGGGCCCATTCTGATACCGTGGGGACCCCCTTTGTCCCCAGGGCCCATTGTGACATCCTGGGGACCCCCCCTTGTCCCCAGGGCCCATTGTGACGTCCCAGGACCCCCCATTGTCCCCAGGGCCCATTGTGATATGCTGGGGAGCCCTCTTTGTCCCCAGGGCCCATTGTGAAATCCCAGGACCCCCTTTGTCCCTGTCGAGGGTTAGGATTGCGGGGTGACAATCAAACCCTGGCAGATGTGTTGTCAACCTCCTCTCCCCCCCCCAATTCCCCCTTTTGCCCCTCCCTCTCCCCCCTTCCCACTCAGCACAGGCGATCGGGAGGGGAAGAAGCACAGAGGGGAGAGAGCTGGAAAAGTTCAAGATGTTTTACTGATGCTACTGATGAGAACAGAGAAAATGATACAAATATACAAAACCCATCTTGTAAGTCTCAGCAACTGCAGAGCCAGCACCCAAAGTCCTGGATCAGACTCTGCAGCCAACCGGAGCTGGATTCAGTCTCTCACTGGCCTCCGTTCGCAGGGACGACCAGCAAGGTCCTCTCCTGATGTCGGCCATGAGGAAAAAAGGGAGAAAGGGAAAAGGGGCGAGATCCTCGTGATCTCCCACTTTTATATGAAGTATTCACGTGAATGGAATGTTATTCACCGTTGGTCAGTCTCTCGATCACCAGTTTCTCGTTGCCCCTCTCGCGAGATGTCCATCTGTGCTTGTCAATAAGTTTGCATTCCCTTGCTGGGTTTACCAAAACATGTGTCTGGTTCTCCAGGAAAATGCAGCTGACATGAAGGCTTTGGCTGACAGGCAAATTCACTAAAAGAGAAACTTGTTTTTAACAAAACCAGGACATTCCACCCCTTATCATATGACATTCACTGAATACTTAAACCTTATCAATACAATCTATCAATACAATCTAATTAATCACTACTACTATATATATATACATATGTACATATATACACAGGAGTAATTAATCAGTGGACCATCCTTTGAAAAGTTCATTAAGTTCATTTTGTCACCACAGTCTCCCAGGGCAGGGAAAATGGTCCAAGTGCATCTCATGACCCCTGTTGGTGGGTTAAGGACACCAACTTCCAAGAAGGTGTCGGGCGCCACTCGAAGAAGCCAGCGCTGGTTTCATCACCATTGTCTTGATCTGAAAGACACTTATTAAACATTGTTAGTGCGGCAATTCACATCGTACAGTTCAGCATTGCATATTTTCACCTAAAATCAAATCCCCTTGAGGTGCACACCGAACTTCTCCATCCTTAAGCATCACCCACCAGGTGCTGCCAGGTCCCTGGGCAAAAACAATCCCACGAATAGGTTTGCCTGTGCCTGAGGCAGGAGGAACCCAGACTGCCTTCCCTAACATATTTTTCATGTGTACTACAGGGACTTTATCTCCTTCCACAGTCCATAGAATTTCTGATTGGGCAGGCCCGGCTCGATTGGTTGATCCCCTGGTGTTGCCCAACCAAGTGGCTTTTGCTAAATGTGAATCCCAGTTTTTAAAGGCTCCACCACCCAGTGCCTTTAGTGTAGTTTTTAACAAACCATTGTACCTTTCAATTTTCCCAGAGGCTGGTGCATGATATGGAATATGATATACCCACTCAATACCATGTTCTTTGGCCCAATTGTCTATAATACTGGTTTTGAAATGAGTACCATAGTCTGATTCAATTCTTTCTGGTGTACCGTGCCTCCAAAGGACTTGCTTCTCAAGGCCCAAGATGGTATTTCGGGCTGTAGCAGGAGGTACGGCAGATGTTTCCAACCATCCAGTGGTTGCTTCCACCATTGTAAGTACATAACGCTTACCTTGACGTGTTTGTGGAAGTGTAATATAATCAATCTGCCAAGCTTCTCCATACTTACACTTTAACCATCGCCCCCCATACCATACAGGCTTTAACCGTTTTGCTTGTTTGATTTCGGCGCAAGTTTCACATTCATGAATAACCTGTGAAACAGTGTCCATAGTTAAATCCACCCCTCGATCACGAGCCCATTTTCATGTTGCATCTCTACCTTGATGCCCTGAAGCACCATGGGCCCACCGAGCTAGGAAAAGTTCACCTTTATGTTGCCAGTCCAAGTCCACCTCAGCTACTTTAATCTTAGCAGCTTGATCTGCTTGTTGGTTGTTTCGATGTTCCTTGGTGGCTCGACTTTTAGGCACATGAGCATCTACATGACCAACTTCCCCAGGCAGGCTCTCCAGCCGAGCAGCAATGTCTTCCCACAGCGTGGTTCCCAATGGTTTCACCTCTGCGCTGCCAGTTGCTTTTCTTCCATTGCCGTAGCCACCCCCACAAGGCATTTGCTCCCATCCATGAGTCAG
The DNA here is from genome assembly GCF_037038585.1 of Patagioenas fasciata. NCBI lineage: Eukaryota > Metazoa > Chordata > Aves > Columbiformes > Columbidae > Patagioenas > Patagioenas fasciata. The sequence continues at coordinate 5,770 of NW_027288711.1, forward strand.
TATAGAGACAAAGCATTGGCCACTTCTCTCGTTCGGCAATGTCCAAAGCCAGCTGGATGGCTTTCACTGCTGCAAACTGACTGGATTCACCTTGTCCTTCAGTGGCTTCTGTAACTTGTCGTGTGGGACTCCACACAGCAGCTTTCACCGTCGATGTTTTCCTACAGACGACAGGATCCATCTGTGAACAGTGCACACTGCTTATCAGTCTCTGAAAGCGGATTATATGGTGGTGCTTCTTCAGCACGTTTTACTTCCTCCTCATCTGCAGACATCCCAAAGTCTTTGCTTTCTGGCCAGTCTGTAATCACTTCTAATATCCCTGGACGGTTGGGACTTCCAATCCGAGCTCATTGCGTGATCAGTGCAATCCATTTACTCCATGTAACTTCGGCTGCATGATGTGGAGAGGGAACCGTCCCTTTGCACACCCAGCTCAGCACCGGCAGTCGAGGTGCAGGAGGAGCTGTGCTTCAGTGCCCATCACTTCTGAAGCAGCTCCAACTCCTTCATATGCTGCCAGTCTCTCCTTTTCAGTTGCAGTACAGTTGGCCTCAGATCCTTTGTATCCTCGACTCCAAAAACCTAAGGTTCGACCTCGGGTTTCTCCTGGTGCTTTGTGCCAGAGGCTCCAGGTAAGTCCATTATCTCCGGCTGCGGTGTAGAGCACATTTTTAACACCTAGTCCAGTTCGGACTGGTCCCAGGGCCACCGCATGAGTTATCTCACGCTTCATTTGTTCAAAGGCTTGGCGTTGTTCAGGGCCCCACTCAAATTGGTTCTTTTTACGAGTCACTCGATAGAGAGGGCTCACAATGTGGCTGTGGTCAGGAATGTGCATTCTCCAAAAACCTACAACGCCCAAGAAAGTCTGTGTCTCCTTTTTATTAGTAGGTGGAGACATTGCTGCAGTTTTGTTGATCACATCCACTGGGATCTGACGACGGCCATCTTGCCATTTTATTCCTAAAAACTGGATCTCCCGTGCATGTCCCTTGACCTTGCTTCGTTTTATGGCAAAACCAGCATCCAAAAGAATAGGAATTATTCTCTCACCTTTTTTGAAGACTTCTTTCGCTGTGTCGCCCCATACGATGATGTCATCAATGTATTGCAAGTGTTCTGGAGCTTCACCTTGCTCCAGCGTGGTCTGGATCAGCCCATGGCAGATGGTAGCACTGTGGTCCCTGGGGTCATTGGTTGGGTCATGGAGTCACTGGTTGGGTGATGGGGTCATTAGTTGAATAATGGGGTCATTGGTTGAATGATGGGGTCATTGGTTGGGTCATGGGGTCACTGATTGGGTGATGGGGTCATTGGTTGAATGATGGGGTCATTGGTTGGGTTGTGGAGTCACTGATTGGGTGATGGGGTCATTGGTTGGGTTCAGGATTGGTTGGTTGGATGATGATGATGATGGTTGGATGATGATGGTGGTTGGATGATGATGGTGGTGGTTGGATGATGATGGTGGTGGTTGGATGATGATGATGGTGGTTGGATGATGATGGTGGTTGGATGATGATGGTGGTGGTTGGATGATGATGGTGGTGGTTGGATGATGATGGTGGTGGTTGGATGATGATGGTGCTCTATGCCAAGGATGCACGGAGCATCTGGGCCAGTCACAAGAGGATGCTTTTGGATATTGGGGTGCAGGGCTTTGGTGTGAAGGTTCGGGAGACAGACTTTTGGGTGCAGGGATTTGGGCACCAAGAGTTCTGGGTGCAGCATTTGGGTCTGCAGGGTTCAGGTGTTCAGGACCTGGGGGTGCAGGACTTGTGGGCTGGAGGATTTGAGGGTGCAGGGATTTGGGGTGAGGGATTTCAGGGTGCCAGTTATGGGGGGGAAGGATCTGGGGTACAGGTTTTGGGGGTGCAGGGTTAAGGGGTTTAGGATTTTGGGGTGCACAGTTTAGGGTGCACGTTCTGGGCATGTATGATTTGAGAGTGCAGGGCTTTGGGGTACAGGATTTGGGATGCAGGGTTTTGGGGTCAGGATCTGGGGGTGCAGGATGTTGGGGAGAAGGATTTGGGGGTGCAGCATTTTGAAGTGCAGGGTTTGGAGGAGGGAGGTTTTGGGGGTGAAGGATTTGGTGGTGCTGGTTTTGGGGGTGCAGTGTTAAGGGCGTGGAAGATTAGTGGTGCAGGATTTGTGGGGGTTCAGGATTTGGGGGTGCAGGGTATGGGAGGGAAGGATCTGGGGTTGCAGGATTTGGGGGTGCACTGTTGGGGGTGCAGGGTTTAGAAGTCAGGTCTCAGAGTGCAGCGTTTGGGGTGCAGGGGCTTGGGGGGAAATTTAAGGTTGCAGAGTGTGGGGTGCACAGGACTGGGGCACAGGATTTGGGGGTGCGGGGTTTCAGGGTTCAGGATTTGGAGGTGTGGAGTTTTGGGGTGCAGGGGATGGGGTGAAGGATTTGAGGCTGCAGGGTGGTGGGGGAAGGATTTGGGGGTGAGAGATTTGGGGTGCAGGATTTGGGGGTGCAGAGTTTTGGGAGGCAAGGATCTGGGGCTGCAGGACTTGGGGGTTCAGTGTTTAGGGCAGCACAATCTTGGGGTGCAGGGGTCTGCACTGAAGGGTTTGGTAGAGCAGGATACGCAGGTGCAGGACTTTTGGGTGAGGTTTGGGGGTGCAGGGTTCAGGTGTTCAGGAACTGGGGGTGCAGGATTTGAGGGTGCAGGGCTCTGGGTGCAGAGTTTGGGAGTTCAGGGTTTGGGGTGCAGGGTTTTTGGCAGGAGGATCTGAGGGTGCAGGATCTGGGGGGCAGGATTTGGGGTTCAGCATTTTCAGTGCAGGTTTTGGGGGGACTTGATTTTAGGGTGCTCGCTTTGGGCTGCAGGATCTGGGTGCAGGATTTGGGGTTTCAGGGTTTAGGGTAACCGGAATTTGGGGTGCAGGGGCTTGGGGTGAAGAGGATGGTAGAGCAGGATTGGTGGGGGCAGGATCTAGGGTTCGGGGTTCAGGGATGCAGTGTTTTGAAGTGCGGGATCTGGGGTGCTTGATTTTGGGGTGCAGAGTCTTGCAGGAAGGATCTGGGGGTGCAGGGTTTAGGGTGCAGAATTTGGGTTTGTAGGGTTTTAGGGAGAAAGGCTTGGGGGTGCAGGTCTAGGGGGGTAAAATTTGGGGGCAAAGGGTTTGAAGGAGCAGGATTTGGGGTGCAGGATTTGGGGGTGCAGGGTTTGGGCGTGCAGTGTTAAGGTGGTGGAGGGTGCAGGGTTTGTGGTGAAGGTTTTGGGGTGCAGGATCTGGGGGTGCAGGATTTGGGAATGCGGCATCTGGGGTACCTGATTTGGGGTGCAGGATTTAGGGTGCAGGTTTTTGGGTTTCATGGTTTTGGGGCACAGGGCTGGGTGAGGCCAGATTTGGGATGCAGGTCTGGGTGAGGGATCTGGGGGTGCAGGGTTTGGTAGTGCAGGAATTGAGGGTGCAGAGTTTGGGGGGCAGGGCTTGGGGGAGCAGGAGTTTGGGGTTCAGAACCTGTGGGTGCAGAGTTTGGGGTGCAGAACCCGTGGGTACCGGGTTTGGGGAGGCAGAATTGGGGGTGCAGGGTTTTGGGGTTCAGGACATGGGGTTGAGGATTTGGGGGTGCAAGGTTTGGAAGTGCATTGATTAGGGGGAAGGATTTAGGGTGGTGGGATTTGGGGGCACGGGGTTTGGGGGTCAGCATTTGGGGGTGCAAAGCTTAGGGGGCAGTGTTTTGAGTGCAAGTTGGGGGAGGACTTGATTTTGGGGTGCAGGGTTTGGGGTGCAAGTTTGGGGATGGCAGCATTTCGGGTATACAGTTTGGGGGTGCAGGGTTTTGGGGAGCAGTATCTGGGGGTACAGGATTATGGGATGTGCAGGGTTTGGGGGCGCAGGGTTCAGGGTTGCAGGGTTTGGTATCACAGGTTTGAGGGGTTCATGGCTTGGGAGGAAGGATTTGGGGGTGCAGAATTTAGGGGTGCACGTTTTAAGGGTGCAGAGCTTAGGGGGAAGAATCGGAGATGTAGGGGTTTTGGGGACATTATCTGGGGGTCAGGATTTGGGGTGCAGGGTTTTGAGGTGCAGGGTTCAGGTGTTCAGGGTTTGAGGGAAGGATCTGGAGGTGCAGGGCTTTGGAGTGGAGGATTTTGGGGTGCAGGGTTAGTTGGGATTTGGGGTTGCAGGGATTTGGGGTGCAGGGTTTGGTGGTGCATTGGTTTTGGGGGTGGAGGACTGGGGGACACAGGGTTTCAGGGTGCAGGATGTGGGGGTGCAGGATTTGGGAGTGCAGAGTTGGGGGGCAGAATTTTTGGTGCAGGGCTTTGGGGTACAGGACTTGGGGGTGCAGGGGTTTGGGTGGGGAATTTGGGGTGCAGGGTGTTGAGGAAGGATCTGGGGGTGCATTGTTTGGGGGGCTGGATGAGGAGGTGCACGATTTAGGGCTGCAGAGCCTGGGGGGCAGGGGTTTGTTGGCAGAATGTGGGGGTGCGGGGTTCTGGGGTGCAGAGTTTGGGAGATCAGGGGTTTGGGGTGCAGGGGTTTGGGGGGAAATTTAACGTTGCGCAGTGTGGGTTGCATTGGTTTTGGGGTGAAGGGTTTGGGGGTGCGGGGTTTGGGGGTCAGGATCTGGGGGTGAAAGGCAGTGGGGAAGGATCTGGGGGTGAGATATTTGGGGTGCAGGGTTTGGGATGCCAGGTTTGGGGGTGAAGGGTTTGGGGGCAAGGATCTGGGGTGCAGGATTAGGGCAATCAGGGCTGGGGGGATAAGTTTGTGTGGGGCAGAATTTCGGGGTGCAGGGTCTGGGTGGGCAGGATTTCGGGGGATCCGGGCTTGCGAGTGCAGGATTTTGGAGTACAGGGTTTGGGGGTGCAGGCTTGGGGAGGCAGAATTTGGGGGTGCAGGTTTGGAAGGGTCAGGACCTCGGGGGGCACAGTTTGGACAGCACAATGGGGGGTGCAGGATTTGGGAGAGAAGGATCTGGGGGGGCAGGGTTTGGGCTGAAGGGTTTGGTAGGGCAGGGGTTGGGGGGGCAGGATTTGCGGGTTCAGAACCTGAGGGTGCAGGGTATTGGGGAGCAGGATCTAGAAGGGCAGGGTTTGGGGGTGCAGGATTTTGGGGAGCAGAGTTTGGGGGTTCATGACGTGGGGATGGAGGAATTCGGGGCGCAGGGTTTGTGGGTGCAGGGTTCACATGTTTAGGACCTGGGGGTGCAGAATTTAGGTGTGCAGGGGTCTGGGGTGCTGGGTTTTGGGGTGCAGGATCAGGGGGTGCAAGGTTTGGAAGTGCAGGGTTTTGGGGTGCAGGGTTTGGGAAATCAAGGTTTGGGGTTCCAGGATTTGGGGGTGCAGTGTTAGGGGGTGAATGCTTTCGAGGGGCAGGGTTTGGGGGTGTATGATCTGGGGGTGAAGGGTTTCAGGGTGCAGGGTCAGGGGGAAGGATTTGGGGGGCAGGGTTAGGTGGGATGTGGGGCTGCAGGGTTTAAGCGTGCAGGATTTTGGGGTGTAGGGGTTTGTAGTGCAAGGTTCGGTAGGGCAGGATTTGGGGGTGCAGGGCTTTGGGGTGAGGGATTTCAGGGTGCCGGGTTTGGGAGGGAAGGATCTGGGGGTACAGGTTTTGGGGCTTCGGGCTTTTAGGGTGCAACTTGTGGAGCACGGGGTTTCAGGGTGCAAGGTTCCGTGGTGTGGGGTTTGAGGGTGAAGGGTTTGGGGAGACAGAATTGGGGGTGCAGGGTTTGGGATTGCAGGGTGTGGGGGAAGGATCTAGGGGTACAAGGTTTGGGGTAGCAGGGTTTTGGGGAGCAGGGTTTCGGGGTCAGGCTTTAGGGGACAGGGTTTGGGGGGCAGGGCTGGGAGGGATGATGTGGGGGTGCAGGGTTTAGGGCAGCAGGATCTTGGGGTGAAGGGGTTTGGGCTGAAGGGTTGGGTAGGACAGGATTTGGGGTGCAGGATTTTAGGGTGCAACTTGTGGGGGCAGGATTTGGGGTACAGGAGGTTGGGGGTGCAGGGTTTGGGGTGTAGGATTTGTGGAGCAGGGACTGGGGGTGAAGGTCTTGTGGAGGCAGAATTGGGGGTGCAGATTTTGGGTGTTCAGGACCTGGGCCTTCAGGATTTGGGGGTGCACTGTTTGGGGGTGCAGGGTTTAGAAGTCAGGTCTAAGAGTGCAGCGTTTGGGGTGCAGAGTGTGGGGTGCACAGGACTGGGGCACAGGATTTGGGGGTGCAGGGTTTCAGGGTTCAGGATTTGGAGGTGTGGAGTTTTGGGGTGCAGGGGATGGGGGTGAAGGATCTGAGGGTGTAGGGTGGTGGGGGAAGGATTTGGGGGTGAGAGATTTGGGGTGCAGGATTTGGGGGTGCAGAGTTTTGGGAGGCAAGGATCTGGGGCTGCAGGATTTGGGGGTTCAGTGTTTAGGGCAGCACAACCTCGGGGTGCAGGGGTTTGCAGTGAAAGGTTTGGTAGGCAGGATTTGGGGTGCAGGATTCTGGGGTGCTGGGTTTGGGGTACAGGATTTGGTGTTGCAGGGATGGGGTTGAAGGGCTTGGGTTTCCAGGCCTTTGAGGTGCAGGATTTGGAGGTGCAGGGTTTGGGAGGGAATTCTTTGGGGTGCAGGGTTTGGGGGCAGGGTTTGGGGCTGTAGGCAACGAGAAGAGAGGAGATGGAGAGAACAGTGGGGAGGTGGAGGAGCAGGAGTGGAGGTGAATACCAGAGAGAGCGAGTGTGTGCGGATCAGCAGTGATCACCCCAAACCTGCCCCGCAGACACGGCACCCAAAATCCTGCACCCCAAAATACTCTTCCCAAACCTGCACCCCAGATCCTGACCCCAAGCCCTGCACCAAAACCCTGCCCCTCAGTCCTGCACCCCCAAATCCTCCACCCCCGATCCTGACTTCCCAAACGCTGCACCCCAAATCCTGCACCCCCAAATTCGGCCCTACCAAACTCTGCACCCCTAAACCCTACAACTGAAACCTTGCACCCCCTAATCCTGCCCTCCCTACCTTCCTGAACCCCGAAACCTGCACCCCAAACCCTGCATTCCCAAATCTTTCCGTCCTATACCCTCCACCCCTAAACCTGCCCCCAAACCCTGCACCCCAAAGAATTCCCTCCCAAACCTTGCACCTCCAAATCCTGCACCTCAAAGGCCTGGCAACCCAAGCCCTTCAACCCCATCCCTGCAACACCAAATCCTGTACCCCAAACCCAGCACCCCAGAATCCTGCACCCCAAATCCTGCCTGCCAAACCTTTCACTGCAAACCCCTGCACCCCAAGATTGTGCTGCCCTAAACACTGAACCCCCAAATCCTGAAGACCCGGATCCTTGCCTCCCAAGACTCTGCACCCCCAAATCCAGCACCCAAATCTCTCACCCCCACCACCCTGCACTCCCAACCCCTGCACCCCAAAACTCCACACCTCCAAATCCTGAACCCTGAAACCCCGCACCCCCAAATCCTGTGCCCCAGTCCTGTGCACCCCACACTCTGCAACATTAAATTTCCCCCCAAGCCCCTGCACCCCAAACGCTGCACTCTGAGACCTGACTTCTAAACCCTGCACCCCCAAACAGTGCACCCCCAAATCCTGAAGCCCCAGATCCTTCCCTCCCATACCCTGCAGCCCCAAATCCTGAACCCCCAGATCCTGAATTCCAGGATCTTGCACCCCCAGACCCTGCACCCCCAAATCAGACACACGAACACCCTGCACCCCCAAATCTTGCACCTCTAAGCCTCCACCCCTTAACACTGCATCCCCAAATCTTTCACCCCAAAACCTCAACCCAGAACCCTTTACCCCAAAACCCTACACCTCCAAATCCTGAACCCTTAAACCCTGCACCCCCAGATCCTCCCCCCAAATGAATGAACCCCCAAAACCTACACCCCCAGATCCTGCTGCCCCATACCCAGCACCCCAAACTCTGCACCCAGAAATCCTGCACTCTCATAACCCTGCACCTCAAATAATTCCCTCGACCCTGCACCCCCAGAAACTGTAACCCCAATCGCTGCACCCCCAGGTCCTGTCCCCAAACTCTGCACTGCCAGATCCTGCCCCCCTAAACCCTTAAAGCCCAAATATTGTACCCTCAGATCCTTCCTCAACACCCTGCACCCCCAAATTCCCCACCGAAAACCTGCACCCCCAGATCCTGCACCACCAAGTTCTGTGCCCTGAAACCCTGCACTGAAAATCCTGCCCCCTAACTCTGCACCCCCGAATCCTGCACCCCCAAATCCTGCATCCCTAAACCCTGCACCCCCAAATCCTTCAACCCCCAAAGCCAATGCACTGCCAAACCCTGGACCCCCAGATACTGCACCCCAGAACCCTGCACGTTGAAATCCTGCACCCCCAAACCCTGCAGCCCAGAACCCTGTACCCGATATCCTGCCGCCCCACAACTTGCACCCCCCAAACCTGCAACCCCAAATACTGCACCCCAAATCCTACATCTTGAAACCCTGCACCCCTAAATCCTTCCTCCCAAGCCATGATTCCCCAAAACCTGTAATACCAAATCCTGCACCCCTAAATTCAGCCCTACCATACTTTGCACCCCTGTAATTCAGCCCTACCATACTTTGCACCCCTAAACCCTGAAATCTTACACCCCCTGATCCTGCCCTCCCAAATCCTGAGCCCTGCACCCCCAAAGCCTGCATTCCCAAACGCAGCAACCCCAGGTCCTGAACACCCAAACACTGCACCCCCAAATTAGGCAGCCCCAAACCCAGCACCCCAAAATCCTCCATTCACAAACTCTGCATCCCCCAAACCTGGACCCCCACATGTGCACCCCCAAAACCATGCCCCCCTGAAACGCTGCACTTCAAAACCCTGCACCCCTAAATCCTTCCCCCAAAACCCTGCCCCCCCAAACCCTACACCCCAAGGTCCTTCCCCCACCTCCTGGAACCCCAAACCCTGCACCCCAAAGAATTCCCTCCCAAACCTTGCACCTCCAAATCCTGCACCTCAAAGGCCTGGAAACCCAAGCCCTTCAACCCCATCCCTGCAACACCAAATCCTGTACCCCAAACCCAGCACCCCAGAATCCTGCACCCCAAATCCTGCCTACCAAACCTTTCACTGCAAACCCCTGCACCCCGAGGTTGTGCTGCCCTAAACACTGAACCCCCAAATCCTGTGCCCCAGTCCTGTGCACCCCACACTCTGCAACCTTAAATTTCCCCCCAAGCCCCTGCACCCCAAACGCTGCACTCTGAGACCTGACTTCTAAACCCTGCACCCCCAAACAGTGCACCCCCAAATCCTGCACCCCTAATCCTCCACCCTTTTAACACTGCACCCCCAAAACCTGAACCACCAAATCTTTCACCCCCAAAACCTCCCTCCTCCAAACCCTGCACTTCAAAATGCTGCACCCCCAAATCCTTCTCCCCAACACCCTGCACCCCCAGATCCTGACCCCAAAACCCTGCACCCCAAATCCTGTACCCCAAAGCCCTGCACTCTCAAATCATACATGCCCAGAACGTGCACCCTAAACTGTGCACCCCAAAATCCTAAACCCCTTAACCCTGCACCCCCAAATCCTCCAGACCCATGTGCCGAACCCAGCACCCCAAAATCTACCCCCCAAAACCTACATCCCCAAATCCTGCACCCCCAGGTCCTGAACAGCCAAAATCTGCACCCCCAATTCTGCCTCCCCAAGATCTGCACCCCCAATTCTGCCTCCACAAGACCTTCACCCCCAGTCCCTGCTCCACTAAATCCTACACCCCAAACCCTGCACCCCCAACCTCCTGTACCCCAAATCCTGCCCCCACAAGTTGCACCCCAAAACCCTGCTAGCCCAAATCTTGTACCCCCAGATCCTTCCCCCAACACCCTGCAATCCCAAACCCTGCACCCCCAATTCTGGCGCTAAACCCTGCACCCCCAGAACCCTGCACCACTGAACCTTGCACCCTGAAACCCTGCTCCCCCAATCCCCCCCCCCAAAACTCTGCACCCCAAAATCCTATACCCAAAACTCTGCACCCCACAAGTTGCACCCCATATCCCTGCACCCCCAAATCCCTGCACCCCCAAATCCTCCAACCCTCAGGTCCTGCACCCCCAGGTGCTGAACACCTGAACCCCTCACCCCAGACCCCTCACCCCAAAGCCCTGCACCCCCAAATCCTGCCTCTAAACGCTGACCTACAAGGTTCTGTACCCCAACAGCCTGCTCACCCAGATCCTGCACCCCAGAACCCTGCACCCCCATATTCTGATCCCTACAGCCTGCACCCCCAGCTCCTGCACCCCCAAAACCTGTACCCCTAAATCCTGCACCCTTCAACCCTGCAGCCCACAACGCTGCACCCCCAACCTCTGCAGCCCCAGTTCCTTAACGTGTGAAACCTGCGCCCCCAAGTCCTGCACCCCAAAACCTTACACCCGGAATCCTGCCCCCCAAACCATGCACCCCAAAATCAAGGCCCCTCAAACTTGCACTCAAAAGTCCGCACCAAGAAACCCTCCCCGCCCAGTTCCTAAAGACATGGAACCTGCACCCCCAAATCCCGCACCCCAAAACCCTGCACCCCAGTACCCCAGACCACCAAATCTTGCACCTCCAAATCCTGCCCCCTTTAGCCCTGCACTTCAAACCCTGCACCCCAAATCCTGCAACCAAACCCTGCACCCCAAATCCTGCAGCCAGCCCTTGTACCCCTAAATCCTTGACCTCCGCATCCCGAATCTCCAAACGCAGCAACCCCAAAACCCTACACCCCCAATCCCTGCACCCCCAAATCATTGTCCTTCAAATCCCACACCCAACGCTCGTACACCCCAAGATCTTGCACCCCCACACACTGCACCCCAAATCCTGCACCCCCAAATCCTCCAGCCCCATGTCCCAAACCCCCAAACCCTGCACCCTCAAGTCTTGCACCCCTAAACCATTCTCCCCGAAATCCTGCAACCCCAAACCCCACACCTCCTGCACCCCAAAATTCGACACCTCCAATTCTAAACCTTAAACCCTGCATCTCGCAAATCCTTCCCCCCAAAACAGTGCCCCCCAAACCCTGCACCCCAGATCCTGCAGCCCCTACCTCTGCACCACTAAACCCTGCACCCCAAACCCTGTACCCCAAATCCTGACCCCCAGAAGTTGCACCCTAAAAACCTGCACCCCAAATCCTGTCCTACCCAACCCTTCACCCCAAACCCCTTCACCCCAAGATCCTGAACACCCAAAATCTGCACCCCCAAATCCCTTAACTCCAAAAACTTGAACCCTCAATTCTGCCTCCCCAAGACCTGCACCCCCAAACCCTGCACCACTAAACCCTGCACCCCAAACCCTGTACCCCAAATCCTGACCCCCACAAGTTGCACCCTAAAAACCTGCACCCCAAATCCTGTCCTACCCAACCCTTCACCCCAAACCCCTTCACCCCAAGATCCTGCTGACCTAAACCCTGCACCCCCACATCATCCCTCCCAGCCCTGCCCCCCAAACCCTGTCCCCCTAAAGCCTGACCCCTAAACCCTGCTCCCCAAAACCCTGCTACCCCCAATCTTGCACCCCCCAACTCTGCACCCTCAGATCCTGCTGCTCCAAACCCTGCACCCCCAAATCCTCCAGCCCCACGTCCCGATCTCCCAAACCCTGCACCCCACAACCCTGCACCCCACAACCCCTTCACCCCCAAATCCTGCACCCCCAGCCCTACCCAATAAAATTTCCACCCCCAAATCCTGCCCTACCAAGCCCTCCACCCCAAACCCCTGCACCCCAAGATCCTGCTCTCCTATACCCTGCACCCCCATATCCTCCTTCCCCAAACCCTGCACCCCAAAACACTTCACTCCAAACCACTGCACCCCTAAATCCTGCAACCCCAAATCCTGGCCCCCAAACCCGGCAACCCAAACTCCTGCACCCAAATATCCTACTGCCCTAAACCCTGAACCCCCAAATCCTGCACCCCTGGAACCTGCAACCCCAGACTCTGCAGCCACAAATCAGGCGCCGCAAAATCCTTGCACCCCCAAATCCTGCACCACCTAATCCTCCAACCCCCTAACACAAACACCTAACCCCTTCTCCCCAGGGTCCATTGTGACACCCTGGGGATCCCCCTTGTCCCCAGGGCCCATTGTGACACCATGGGGGACCCCCTTCTCACTGAGGACCGATTGTGACATCGCAGGACCCACCCTGGTCCCCAGGGCCCATTGTGACATCCTGGGCACCCCTTTTGTCCCCAGGGCCCATTGTGGCACCATGGGGACCCCCTTTGTCCCCAGGGCCCATTGTGACATCCCAGGACCCCCCTTTGACCCAGGGCCCATTGTGACAGGGTGGAGATCCCCCTTGTCCCCAGGCCTGTTGTGATGTCCCAGGACTCCCCATTGTCCCCAGGGCCCATTGTGACACCTTGGGGACCCCCCTTGTCCTAAGGGCCCATTGTGACATCCTGGGGACCCCCTTGTCCCCAGGGCCCATAGTGAAGTCCCAGGACCCCCTTTGTCCCAAGGGCCCATTGTGACGTCCCCGGATCCCCCATAGTCCCCAGAGCCCATTGTGACATCCTGGGGACCCCCATTGTCCACAGGGCCCATTGTGACATTCAGGGGACAGCCTTGGTCCCTAGGGCCCATTGTGACACCGTCGGGACCCCCGTTGTCCCCAGGGCCCATTGTGACATCCCAGGACCCCCCATTGTCTCCAGGGCCCATTGTGACATACTGGGGACTCCCCTTTGTCCCCAGAGCCCATTGTGACACCGTGGGGACCCCCTTTGTCCACAGGGCCCATTGTGGCATCTAAGGACCCCCCAATTGTGCCCAGGGTTCATTGTAACATATCAGGACGTCCCATTGTCCCCAGGGCCCATTGTGACGTCCCAGGACCCCCCGTCATCCCCAGGGCCCATTGTGTCATCCTGGGGACCTCCTTTGTCCCCAGAGCCCATTGTGACATCCTGGGGAACCCTTTGTCCCCAGGGCCCATTGTGACGTCCCAGGACCCCCCTTTGTCCCCAGGGTCCATTGTAAAATCCTGGGGACCCCTCTTTGTTCCCAGGGCCCATTTTGAAACCGTGGGTATCCCCCTTGTCCCCAGGACCCATTGTGACATCCTGAGGACCCCCTTTGTCCCCAGGGCCATTGTGACACCGTGGGGTCCTTTTGTCCCCAGGGCCCATTGTGACAACCTGGGGACCCCCTTTGTCCCCAGGGCGCATTGTGACATCCCAGGACACCCTTTGTCCCCAGCCCCATTGTGACATCCAAGGGACCCCCCTTTGTCCCTAGGGCCCATTGTGACATTCCAGGACCCCCCATTGTCCCCAGAGCCCATTGTGATATCCAGGGCACCATCCTTGATCCGCAGGGCCCATTGTGACGTCCCAGGACCCCCCTTTGTCCCCAGGGCCCATTGTGACATCCCAGGACCCCACTTTATACTGAAGGCCCATTGTGACATCCTGGGGACCCCCTTTGCCCCAGGGCCCATTGTGACATTCAGGGGACAGCCTTTGTCCCAAGGGCCCATTGTGACACCGTTGGGACCCCTGTTGTCCCCAGAGCCCATTGTGACATCCTGGAAACCCCCTTTGTGCCCAGGGCACATTGTGACCTCCCAGGACCCCACTTTGTCCCCAGGGCCCATTGTGACATCCTCGGGACGCCCCTGGTCCCCAGAGCCCGTTGTGACATCCTGGGGACTCCCCTCTGTCCCCTGGGCCCATTGTGACACCGTGGGGACCCCCTTTGTCCCCAGGGCCCATTGTGACATTTAGGGACCTCCCAGTTGTGCCCAGGGCTCATTGTGACATCCCAAGACCCCCCATTGTCCCCAGGGCCCATTGTGACGTCCCAGGACCCCCCGTCATCCCCAGGGCCCATTGTGACAGGGTGGGGACTCCCTTTGTCCTCAGGGGCCATTGTGATGTCCCAGGATCCCCCTTTGTCCCCAGGGCCCATTGTGACATCTCAGGACACCCGAATTGTTTCCAGGGCCCATTGTGACATCCTGGGGACCGCCCAGTTGTCCCCAGGGCCCATTGTGGCATCCTGGGTACCCCTTTTATCCCCAGGGCCCATTGTGACATCCTGGGGACTCCCCTTGTCACTGGGGACCCATTGTGACACCATGGGGACCACCCCTTTCTCCCCAGTGCCCATTGTGACATCCTGGGGACCCCTTTGTCCCCAGGGCCCATTGTGACATCCCAGGACCCCCCTTTGTCACCAGGGCCCATTGTGACGTCCCAGGACCCCTCTTTGTCCCCAGGGCCCATTGTGACATCCCCGGACCCCTCATTGTCCCCAGAACCCATTGTGACATCCTGGGGACCCCCCTTGTCACTGGGGACCCATTGTATACACCATGGGGACCCCCATTGTCCCCAGGGCCCATTGTGACATCCTGGGGACCCCCCCTTGTCACTGGTGACCCATTGTGACACCATGGGGACCCCCGTTTGTCCCCAGGGCTCATTGTGACATCCCAGGACCCCCCATTGTCCCAAGGACCCATTGTGACATATCAGGACCCCACTTGTCACTGGGGACCCATTGTGACACCATAGGGTCCCCCGTTTGTCCCCAGGGCTCATTGTGACATCCCAGGACCTCCCATTGTCCCCAGGGCCCATTGTGACATCATGGGGACCGCCTTGTCCCTCTGGCCCGTTGTGGCAACGTGGGGACCTCCTTTGTCCCCAGGGCCCATTGTGACACCATGGGGACCCCTTTTGTCACTGTGGTCCAATGTGACATCCCAGGACCCCACTTTGTACCCAAGGCCCATTGTGACACCGTGGGGACCCCCCTTGTCTCCAGGGCCCATTGTGACATCCTGGGGACCCCCTTGTTCCCCAGGGCCCACTGTGATGTCCCAGGACCCCCCCTTGTCCCCAGAGCCCATTGTGACATCCTGGGGACCCCCTTGTTCCCCAGGGCCCACTGTGATGTCCCAGGACCCCCCCTTGTCCCCAGAGCCCATTGTGACATCCTGGGGACGCCCTTTTTCCCCAGGACCCATTGTGGCACCATTGGGACCCCCTTTGTCACTGGGGCCCATTGTGACTTCCCAGGACCTCACTTTGTCCCCAGGGCCCATTGTGACTTCCGGGGGACCCCCTTTGTCACCAGGGCCCATTGTGACGTCCCCGGACCCCCCATTGTCCCCAGACCCATTGTGACATCCTGGGGACCCCCTTTGTCCCCAGGGCCCATTGTGAAATTCAGGGGACAGCCTTTGTCCCAAGGGCCCATTGTGACATCACAGGACCCCCTTTGTCCCCAGGACCCATTGTGACATCCTGGGCACCCCCTTTGTCCCCAGGGCCTATTGTGACAGTGTGGGGACTCCCTTTGTCCCCAGGGTCCATTGTGAAATTCTGGGGACCCCCTTTGTCCCCAGGGCCCATTGTGACATCTCAGGACCCCCCAATTGTTTCCAGGGCTTATTGTGACATCCTGGGGACCCCCCTTTGTCCCCAAGGCCCATTGTGATAGGGTGGGGAACCCCTTTGTCTCCAGGGCCCATTGTGCCATCCTGGGGACCCCACTTTGTTCCCAGGACCCATTGTGATGTCCACAATGGCCCCGTTGTCCCAAGGGGTCATTGTGACATCCTGGGGACCTCCTTTGTCCCCAGGGCCCATTGTGACGTCCCAGGACCCTCCATTTTTCCAAGAGCCCATTGTGACATCCTGGCGACCCCGCTTTTTCCTCAGGGCCCATTGTGGCACCATGGGGAGCCCCGCTGTCTCCAGGGCCCATTGTGACATTTAGGGGACTCCTCTTTGTCCCCAGGGCCCATTGTGACATCCCAGGATCCCCCAATTGTCCCCAGGGCCCATTGTGACATCCTCGGGAACCCCCTTTGTCCCCAGGGCCCACTGTGACACCGTGGGTACCCTGCTTGTCCCCAGGGCTCATTGTGACATCCTGGGGACCCCCCGTTGTCCCAGGTCCCATTGTGACATCCCAGGACCCCCCTTTTTCCCCAGGGCCTATTGTGACTTCCTGGGGACCCCCTTTGTCCCCAGGGCCCATTTTGGCACCATAGGGACGCCCTTTGTCACTGGGGCCCATTGTGACATCCCAGGACACCCCTTGTCTCCAGGGCCCATTGTGATATTCACGGAACTGCTATTTGTCCCCAGGGTCCATTGTGACATCCCAGGACACCCCCTTGTCCCCAGGGCCCTTTGTGACATTCAGGGGACCCCTCTTTGTCCCCAGGGCCCGTTGTTGCATCCTCGGGTCCCCCCTTGTCCCCAGGGCCCATTTTGACATTCAGGAGAGCCCTCTTTGTCCCCAGGGCCTGTTGTGACATCCTGGGGACCCCCTTTGTCACTGGGGCCCATTGTTACATCCCAGGACCCCCCTTTGTCTGCAGGTCCCATTGTGACATTCAGGGGACCCCACTTTGTCCCCAGGGCCCACTGTGACGTCCTAGGACCTCCCTTTGTCCCCAGGGCCCATTGTGACACCGTGGGGACCCCCTGTTTTCCCCAGGACCCATTGTGACATCTGGTGGACCCCCTTGTCCCCAGGGCCCATTGTGGAATCGTGGGGACCCTCCTTGTCACTAGGGCCCATTGTGACACCATGGGGACCACCCCTTTCTCCCCAGTGCCCATTGTGACATCCTGGGGACCCCACTTATCCCCAGAGCCCATTATCACATCCTTGGGACCCCTGTGTCCCCAGAGCCCATTGTGACATCCTGGGGAGCCCCCTTTGTCCCCAGAACCCATTATCACATCCTGGGGACCCCTGTGTCCCCAGGGCCCATTGTGACGTCCCAGGAACCCCCATTGTCCTCAGGGTGCATTGTGACATTTAGGGGACCCCCATTTGTCCCCAGGGCCTATTGTGACATCCTGGGGAGCCCCCTTTGTCCCCAGCGCCCATTGTGACATCCTGGGTACCCCTATGTCCCCAGGGCCCATTGTGACATCCCAGGACCCCCCCTTGTCCTCAGGACCCATTGTGACATCCTGGGGAGCCCCCTTTGTCCCCCGGGCCCATTGTGACACCATGGGGAACCCCCTTGTCACTGGGGACGCATTGTGACACAATGGGGACCCCCCCTTTGTCTCAGGTGCCCATTGTGACATCCTGGGGACCCCCTTTATCCCCAGGACCCATTGTGACGTCCCAGGACCCTCCATAGTCCCCAGAGCCCATTGTGACATCCTGGGGTCCCCCCTTTCCCCCAGGGCCCATTGTGACATCCTGGGGACTCCTCTGTGTCCCCTGGGCCCATTATGACATCCTGGGCACCCCGTTTGTCCCCAGGGCCCATTGTGACATCCCAGGGCCCCACTTTGTCCCCAGGGCCCATTGTTACAGGGTGGGACCCCCCTTGTCCCCAGGGCCCATTGTGACATCCTGGTGACTCCCTTTGTCCCCAGGGCCCATTGTGGCACCATGGGGACCCTCTTTTTCACTGGGGCCCATTGTGACATCCCAGGACCCCACTTTGTCTTAGAAGGTCACTGATCGGACTACTGGTACATCCTGACTCTGCTTTCTCAATAAACATTGAAGAACACCTGGGGTTTGTTTGCTCCAAGGGAAAACTTCCCTGCCACGGTTCCTGGTTCCCGGTCCTGTTTCCCGGTCCGGTTTGGCTTCGCTATCAGAACAGCTGCTGCCTCCACAGCCGCGCTCAAAGTCCCCGTTGTGACACCGGGATGGCGGGAGAAGGGGGGTGGCGGGGGCGGCAGCGGCGGCGATGGGGGGGGGGGCAGTCGGGGCTGGGCGGACAAGCGGCGGCTGCTGCGGCTCCTCAGGCAGCGACAGCAGCAGCGATCGGGGGGACGTGGGGGGCGGACAAGCGGCGGCTGCTGCGGCTCCTCAGGCAGCGACAGCAGCAGCGATCGGGGGGACGTGGGGGGGCGGACAAGCGGCGGCTGCTGCGGCTCCTCAGGCAGCGACAGCAGCAGCGATCGGGGGGACGTGGGGGGCGGACAAGCGGCGGCTGCTGCGGCTCCTCAGGCAGCGACAGCAGCAGCGATCGGGGGGACGTGGGGGGCGGACAAGCGGCGGCTGCTGCGGCTCCTCAGGCAGCGACAGCAGCAGCGATCGGGGGGACGTGGGGGGGCGGACAAGCGGCGGCTGCTGCGGCTCCTCAGGCAGCGACAGCAGCAGCGATCGGGGGGACGTGGGGGGGCGGACAAGCGGCGGCTGCTGCGGCTCCTCAGGCAGCGACAGCAGCAGCGATCGGGGGGACGTGGGGGGCGGACAAGCCGCGGCTGCTGCGGCTCCTCAGGCAGCGACAGCAGCAGCGATCGGGGGGACGTGGGGGGCGGACAAGCGGCGGCTCCTCCGGCCGCGGCCAGGACGTGGCTTCGCCGGCACCGGGGCCCGAGACCGCGCGCTGTGGGGCTGCGGGGCGGCTGTGGGGCCGGGGGGCTCCGGGGGTCCCGCAGCGGCCGCTGTGGGGCGGGATGGGGCGGCTGTGGAATTACCTGTGGGGCACTCATGGGGCTGCTGTAGGGGTCTTAAGAGGCATGTCTGGAGCACTTATGGGGCGACTATGGGGCAGGTGCTGGGCTGCTACAGCGGGACCTGTGGGGCAGCCATAGGGCTGCTATGGGGTTGGTTATGGGTCACAGATGGGAGGGGGCAGCTGGGTGTGGCCCCGCCTACATGGGGTGGGGTCAGTGCCGAGGGGCGGGTACTGAGAGGGCACGCCCACGGGGAGCCCCTCGGGGGGGCGGAGCCTCTGTGTCACGCCCCATGGGAGGTGGTCTGGGGGTGGGCATTCTCTGGGGCACGCCCCCATGGGAGGAGCCTCTTGGGGTAGGGAGAGGGTGCGGTCAACATGGCACGGCCCCAAGGGGGCGTGGCTTAGCTCGGGAAGAGGTGGAGCCGAGAAGGGGCTGCCCGACCCGGCTCTCCAGGCGGCTCTGAGGCGGAGCGGAGCGGGCCGGGCGGGGCCGGGCCGGGCACTCCCCGGGGCCTCGCAGAAACAGCGGCGCAGCGAGTCCGCTCCGGGCTCCAACGGTGCGCGCACGTGGC
This sequence comes from Patagioenas fasciata, assembly GCF_037038585.1. Lineage (NCBI taxonomy): Eukaryota > Metazoa > Chordata > Aves > Columbiformes > Columbidae > Patagioenas > Patagioenas fasciata. Next base: position 24,751 of record NW_027288711.1, read on the forward strand.
CGCCGAGAGCGCCCCGTGCACCTCGCAGCGCCCATTTCTGCGCATGCGCATTGGGAAGCCCTCGAGACAACCCTTCCCCCGCGGCCCGCCCCTTCTCTTCCCTCTCCGCAATCTGATTGGCCAGCTAAGCACGTCAATTTCCATTCTCTCCGCCTATCATCACCCGTCCCCGTTTGCCCTGCGCTGCGCTCTGATCCAGTGTCTATTTACACTTAAATACATTTAAACTTCCATTTTAACACTCAGGTATCTTTTCAAATTTACAGATTTTGACATATTTACAATTATATATATTTAGACTGGGATATCGATTTACATTTATTAATAAATTAAAGGTATGTATACGGGTGTGAGTGGATATATATAGATGATATTTATTACCTATTTAGACTATGTAACACGTAGTAATTATACATAGCTCTGCCTACTCACACTTTTTTCTATTTTAAGTTCCTATCTAGATATTTTCTTCTTTTTCAAGTCCTTCACTTTTTAATCTACAAATAGATAAGATGTTTGTATTCTTAAAACCATCAACAGAAATTTTTTACATTCTAAAATCCTTTATATAACAGAGTAGAAAAGGGGTTTTATTTTAAAATCATTTTATATCTACATGAATACCATTCTGCAATATATAAATACAAACGACAGACTTCTCTCTGTTTGAAATTCTCACGCTCATATTTACAGGGTTTAATAAGTTTTATCCTCCCCCAGGAATTTTCAGGCATTTTTGGACTGTGACCCCCTCTTTTCAGGGGGACTCCCTTTTGAGCCCCACATTGTGGGGGATTTGAGGGATTTTCTTGCAGTCAGTGAACATTGTATGGAACTGAACTGAACTGAACAGGCTCTGAGGCCTCTGTGTCCTGCAAGAGAGCAGGAGAGCAGGAGCGGAGCAGCCCCCGTGTCTACGTGACTGTACAGCCTTCTTCAGTGTTGGAACCGAGCTGCTTCGCCTTCTGTTTGTCCACGTGCACACACACCATTCCTCACTGGAAAACAGGCAGAAACCTTTCCACACGCACCCAGGTCTGTGCACCCAGGCCTTGTCTGTTCCTGTCGGGTTTGCTGGGCTCTGTCAGGCTCCTCTGGCTCTGTCGTGCTGTGACAGCCTCTGTCAGGCCCTGCCAGACTCCACTGTTCGCTGTCAGGCGCTGTCGGGATTTGTCGGCCCCTGTTGAGTTCTATCAGGCTCTGTCAAGCCCTGTTGGGCTCTGTCGCGCTTTGTCAGGCTCTGCCTGGCTTTATCATGTTCCGTAAGTGCTCCAAAAACTGGATGCTCTTGCGATGCTTGTATTCACACAATTATCGCATATTCATTACAATTTGGGGGAATTTTTAGCATCAAACGCATCTATAGTAAGAAAAAACGTCATAAACCTAGGGTTCGACTGAGGTTAATAATTTCATGGTCTTTGCTGCCATCTAGCGTCCCTTAAGAGAATGCACAGAACACACGTTCGGAGGGTGCCTGCAGGTATGTGCCTGTTCTTGGACGAACCTGTGCGCGAAAGCCTTAGTGCCTATAAACGTTGGTCTGTCCACATGTGAGTGCCTTGATGTCAGCTCCATTTATGCTAAAGCTGGAGCATCATCGTTCAGACGTGTGCGTGTGTGCAGTGTGCCAAACATCCACGCACGTGTTTACCCTCAAGCATGTCAGTGCATTTCACGTACGTCTTTCTGTCAATAGATGGGACTGGGCACGCTTGTGGAAGTGTGCGTGTGTGTGGCCACGTGTTTGCTTACACATCAGTGTGTAGCTGCGTGTGCGTGCACGCGGTGCTGGGTGCACATACCTGGGTGCCCCACAGGTCCCGCTGTAGCAGCCCAGCACCTGCCCCATAGTCGCCCCATAAGTGCTCCAGACATGCCTCTTAAGACCCCTACAGCAGCCCCATGAGTGCCCCACAGGTAATTCCACAGCCGCCCCATCCCGCCCCACAGCGGCCGCTGCGGGACCCCCGGAGACCCCCGGCCCCACACCCGCCCCGCAGCCCCACAGCGCGCGGTCTCGGGCCCCGGTGCCGGCGAAGCCACGTCCTGGCCGCGGCCGGAGGAGCCGCCGCTTGTCCGCCCCCCACGTCCCCCCGATCGCTGCTGCTGTCGCTGCCTGAGGAGCCGCAGCAGCCGCCGCTTGTCCGCCCCCCACGTCCCCCCGATCGCTGCTGCTGTCGCTGCCTGAGGAGCCGCAGCAGCCGCCGCTTGTCCGCCCCCCACGTCCCCCCGATCGCTGCTGCTGTCGCTGCCTGAGGAGCCGCAGCAGCCGCCGCTTGTCCGCCCCCCACGTCCCCCCGATCGCTGCTGCTGTCGCTGCCTGAGGAGCCGCAGCAGCCGCCGCTTGTCCGCCCCCCACGTCCCCCCGATCGCTGCTGCTGTCGCTGCCTGAGGAGCCGCAGCAGCCGCCGCTTGTCCGCCCCCCACGTCCCCCCGATCGCTGCTGCTGTCGCTGCCTGAGGAGCCGCAGCAGCCGCCGCTTGTCCGCCCCCCACGTCCCCCCGATCGCTGCTGCTGTCGCTGCCTGAGGAGCCGCAGCAGCCGCCGCTTGTCCGCCCCCCACGTCCCCCCGATCGCTGCTGCTGTCGCTGCCTGAGGAGCCGCAGCAGCCGCCGCTTGTCCGCCCCCCACGTCCCCCCGATCGCTGCTGCTGTCGCTGCCTGAGGAGCCGCAGCAGCCGCCGCTTGTCCGCCCCCCACGTCCCCCCGATCGCTGCTGCTGTCGCTGCCTGAGGAGCCGCAGCAGCCGCCGCTTGTCCGCCCCCCACGTCCCCCCGATCGCTGCTGCTGTCGCTGCCTGAGGAGCCGCAGCAGCCGCCGCTTGTCCGCCCCCCACGTCCCCCCGATCGCTGCTGCTGTCGCTGCCTGAGGAGCCGCAGCAGCCGCCGCTTGTCCGCCCCCCACGTCCCCCCGATCGCTGCTGCTGTCGCTGCCTGAGGAGCCGCAGGAGCCGCCGCTTGTCCGCCCAGCCCCGACTGCCCCCCCCCAATCGCCGCCGCTGCCGCCCCCGCCACCCCCCTTCTCCCGCCATCCCGGTGTCACAACGGGGACTTTGAGCGCGGCTGTGGAGGCAGCAGCTGTTCTGATAGCGAAGCCAAACCGGACCGGGAAACAGGACCGGGAACCAGGAACCGTGGCAGGGAAGTTTTCCCTTGGAGCAAACAAACCCCAGGTGTTCTTCAATGTTTATTGAGAAAGCAGAGTCAGGATGTACCAGTAGTCCGATCAGTGACCTTCTAAGGCAAAGTGGGGTCCTGGGATGTCACAATGGGCCCCAGTGACAAAGAGGGTCCCCATGGTGCCACAATGGGCCCTGGGGACAAAGGGAGTCACCAGGATGTCACAATGGGCCCTGGGGACAAGGGGGGTCCCACCCTGTAACAATGGGCCCTGGGGACAAAGTGGGGCCCTGGGATGTCACAATGGGCCCTGGGGACAAATGGGGTCCTGGGACGTCACAATGGGTCCTGGGGATAAAGGGGGTCCCCAGGATGTCACAATGGGCACTTGAGACAAAGGTGGGGTCCCCATTGTGTCACAATGCATCCCCAGTGACAAGAGGGTTCCCCATGGTGTCACAATGGGCCCTGGGGACAATTGGGGGTCCTGGGATGTCACAATGGGCCCTGAGGACAACAGGGGGTGCCCACGGTGTCAAAATGGGCCCTGGTGACATACGGGGCAGCCCAGGATGTCACAATGGGCCCTGGGGACAAAGAGGGGTCCCCAGGATGTTCACAATGGGCCCTGGAGACAGTGGGGGGTCCAGAAATGTCACAATGGGCCCTGGGGACACAGGGGGTCCCCACGGTGTCACAATGCACCCTGGGGACAATGGGGGGTCCTGGGATGTCACAATGGGCCCTGGGGACAAAGGGGGTCCCCCGGAAGTCACAATGAGCCCTGGGGACAAAGTGAGGTCCTGGGAAGTCACAATGGGCCCCAGTGACAAAGGGGGTCCCAATGGTGCCACAATGGGTCCTGGGGAAAAAGGGCGTCCCCAGGATGTCACAATGGGCTCTGGGGACAAGGGGGGGTCCTGGGACATCACAGTGGGCCCTGGGGAACAAGGGGGTCCCCAGGATGTCACAATGGGCTCTGGGGACAAGGGGGGATCCCCATAGTGTTACAATGGGTCCCAGTGACAAGGGTGGTCCCCACGGTGCCACGGTGGGCCCTGGAGACAAGGGGGGTCCCCACGGTGTCACAATGGGCCTTGGGTACAAAGTGGGGTCCTGGGATGTCACATTGGACCACAGTGACAAAAGGGGTCCCCATGGTGTCACAATGGGCCCTGGGGACAAAGGAGGTCCCCACGGTGCCACAACGGGCCAGAGGGACAAGGCGGTCCCCATGATGTCACAATGGGCCCTGGGGACAATGGGAGGTCCTGGGATGTCACAATGAGCACTGGGGACAAACGGGGGTCCCCATGGTGTCACAATGGGTCACCAGTGACAAGGGGGGTCCCCAGGATGTCACAATGGGCCCTGGGGACAATGGGGGTCCCCATGGTGTATACAATGGGTCCCCAGTGACAAAGGGGGTCCCCAGGATGTCACAATGGGCCCTGGGGACAAAGGGGGTCCTGGGACTTCACAATGGGCCCTGCGGACAAGAGCGGGTCCCCAGGATGTCACAATGGGCCCTGGGGACAATTGTGAGGTCCTGGGATGTGACAATGGGCCCTGGAGTCAAAGGGGTGTCCCCATGGTGTCACAATGGGCCCTGGGGACATAGGGGGGTCCTGGGATGTCACAATGGGCACTGGGAATAAAGAGGGGGTCCCCAGGGTGCAACTATGGGCCCTGGGGACAAGAGGGTCCCCAGGATGTCACAATGGGCCCTGAGGACAAGGGCAGGTCCCCATGGTGTCACAATGGGTCCGCAGTGACGAGGAGGGTCCCCATGGTGTCACAATTGGCCCTGGGGACAACGGGGGTCCTGATGGTGTCACAATGGGCCCTTGGGAAAAAGGCTGTCCCCTGAATGTCACAATGGGCCCTGGGGACAATGGGGGTCCCAAGGATGTCACAATGGGCTCTGGGGACAATGGGGGGTCCGGGGATGTCACAATGGGCCCTGGGGACAATGGGGGTCCCAAGGATGTCACAATGGGCTCTGGGGACAATGGGGGGTCCGGGGATGTCACAATGGGCCCTGGGGACAAAGGGGGGTCCTGGGATGTCACAATGGGCCCCTGGGACAAAGGGGGCTCACCAGGATGTCACAATGGGCTCTGGGGACAAAGGGGTCCCCAGGATGTCACAATGGCAACTGGGGAGAAAGGGGTGGTCCCCATGGTGTCACAATGGGTCCCCAGTGACAAGGGGAGTCCCCAGGATGTCACAATGGGCCCCGGGGATAAAAGGGGTACCCAGGATGCCACAATGGGTCCTGGGGACAACTGGGCGGTCCCCAGGATGTCACAATGGGCCCTGGAAACAATTGAGGTGTCCTGAGATGTCACAATGGGCCCTGGGGACAAAGGGGGATCCTGGGACATCACAATGGCCCCTGGGGACAAAGGGAGTCCCCACCCTGTCACAATGGGCCCTGGGGACAAAGGGGGGTCCTGGAACGTCACAATGGGCCCTGGGGACAAAGGAGGTCCCCAGGATTTCACAATGGGCCATGGGGACAAGGGGTGTCCTGGAATGTCACAATGGGCCCTGGGGACAAAGGGGGTGCCCAGGATTTCACAATAGGCACTGGGGACAAGGGGGTCCCCAGGATGTCACAATGGGCCCTGGGGATGACGGGGGGTCCTGGGACGTCACAATGGGCCCTGGGGACAATGGGGGGTCTTGGGATGTCACAATGAGCCCTGGGCACAACTGGGAGGTCCCTAAATGTCACAATGGGCCCTGGGGACAAAGGGGGTCCCCACGGTGTCACAATGGGCCCAGGGGACAGAGGGGAGTCCCCAGGATGTCACAACGGGCTCTGGGGACCAGGGGCGTCCCGAGGATGTCACAATGGGCCCTGGGGACAAAGTGGGGTCCTGGGAGGTCACAATGTGCCCTGGGCACAAAGGGGGTTTCCAGGATGTCACAATGGGCTCTGGGGACAACAGGGGTCCCGACGGTGTCACAATGGGCCCTTGGGACAAAGGCTGTCCCCTGAATGTCACAATGGGCCCTGGGGACAATGGGGGGTCCGGGGACGTCAAAATGGGCCCTGGGGACAAAGGGGGTCCCCAGGATGTCACAATGGGCCTTCAGTATAAAGTGGGGTCCTGGGATGTCACAATGGGCCCTGGGGACAAAGGGGGGTCCTGGGACGTCACAATGGGCCCTGCGGATCAAGGATGGTGCCCTGGATATCACAATGGGCTCTGGGGACAATGGGGGGTCCTGGAATGTCACAATGGTCCCTAGGGACAAAAGGGGGTCCCTTGGATGTCACAATGGGGCTGGGGACAAAGGGGTTCCTGGGATGTCACTATGGGCCCTGGGGACAAAGGGGGTCCCCAGGTTGTCACAATGGGCCCTGGGGACAAAGGGGGTCCCCACGGTGTCACAATGGGCCCTGAGGACAAAGGGGGTCCCCAGGTTGTTACAATGGGCCCTGGGGACAAAGGGGGTCCCGACGGTGTCACAATGGGCCCTGGGGACAAGGGGGTCCTCAGGATGTCACATTGGGCCGTGGGGACAAAGAGGGGTCCCCAGGATTTCACAATGGACACTGGGGACAAAGGGGGGTCCTGGGACGTCACAATGGGCCCTGGGGACAAAGGGTTCCCCAGGATGTCACAATGGGCTCTGGGGACAAAGGAGGTCCCCAGGATGACACAATGGGCCCTGGGGATGACGGGGTTTCCTGGGACGTCACAATGGGCCCTGGGGACAATGGGACGTCCTGATATGTTACAATGAACCCTGGGCACAATTGGGGGGTCCTTAGATACCACAATGGGCCCTGTGGACAAAGGGGGTCCCCATGGTGTCACAATGGGCTCTGGGGACAAAGGGGAGTCCCCAGTATGTCACAATGGGCCCTGGAGACAATGGGGGGTCCTGGGATGTCACAATGGGCCCTGGGGACAACGGGGGTCCCGACGGTGTCACAATGGGCCCTAGGGACAAAGGCTGTCCCCTGAATGTCACAATGGGCCCTGTGGACAATGGGGGTCCCCAGGATGTCACAATGGGCTCTGGTGACAATGGGGGATCCGGGGACGTCACAATGGGCCCTGGGGACAAAGGGGGTCCCCAGGATGTCACAATGGGCTCTGGGGACAAGGGGGGGTCCCCAGGATGTCACAATGGGCTCTGGGGACAAGGGGGGGTCCCCATAGTGTTACAATGGGTCCCCAGTGACAAGGGTGGTCCCCAGGATGTCACAATGGGCCCTGGGGACAAAGGGGGTCCTGGGACTTCACTATGGGCCCTGGGGACAAGGGGGTCCCCAGGATGTCACAATGGGCCCTTAGGACAAGGGGGGTCCCCAAGGTGTCACAATGGGCCCTGGGGACAATGGGGAGTCCTGGGACATCACAACAGGCCTGGGTACAAGGGGGATCTCCACCCTGTCACAATGGGCCCTGGGGACAAAGGGGGGTCCTGGGATGTCACAATTGGCCCTGGGGACAAAGGGGGTCCCCATGGTGCCACAATGGGCCCTGGGGACAAAGGGGAGTCCCCAGGATGTCACAATGGGCCCTGAGGACAAGGGGAGGTCCCCATGGTGTCACAATGGTCCTCAGTGAGAAGGGGGTCCCCCATGGTGTCACAATGGGCCCTGGGGACAAGGGGGATCCCCAGGGTGTCACAATGGACCCTGGGGAGAAGGGTTTAGGGGGTTGTGTTAGGGGGTTGGAGGATTAGGTGGTGCAGGATTTGGGGGTGCAAGGATTTTGCGGGGCCTGATTTGTGGCTGCAGAGTCTGGGGTTGCAGGTTCCAGGGGTGCAGGATTTGGGGGTTCAGGGTTTAGGGCAGTAGGATCTTTGGGTGCAGGAGTTTGGGGTGCCGGGTTTGGGGGCCACGATTTGGGGTTGCAGGATTTAGGGGTGCAGTGGTTTGGAGTGCAGTGTTTTGGGGTGCAGGGTTTGGGGAAGGAGGATATGGAGGTGCAGGGTTTAGGGTGCAGGATCTTGGGGTGCAGGGGTTTGGGGTGGGGGGCTTGGTAGGGCAGGATTTGGGGGTGGAAAGTTTATTGGGTAGGGCTGGGGGTGCAGGATTTGGGGGTGAAGGGGTTGTGGGGTGCAGGGTTGTGGGGTGCAGGGTTTGGGAGATCGGGACGTGGGGATGGAGGATTTGGGGGTGCAGGGTTTGGAGCAGCAGGATCTGGGGGTGCAGAGTTGGGGGGTGCAAGATTGGGGGTAGCAGGGTTTTGGGGAGCAGGGTTTCGGGGTCAGGCTTTAGGGGGACAGGGTTTGGGGGGCAGGGTTGGGAGGGATGATTTTGGGGTGCAGGGTTTAGGGCAGCAGGATCTTGGGGTGAAGGGGTTTGGGGTGAAGGGTTGGGTAGGACAGGATTTGGGGTGCAGGTTTTTAGGGTGCAACTTGTGGGGGTCAGGATTTGGGGTACAGGGTTTGGGGGTGCAGGGTTTAGTGGTGCAGGGTTTGGGGGTTCAGGTCTTGGGGAGGCAGAATTAGGGTGCAAGACTTGAGGGTGCAGGGTTTGGGGGTTTGGGACATGGGGCTGGAGGATTTGGGGGTGCAGGATTTGGGGTGCAGTGTGTGGGGGTGTGTCCTGGTTTTGGTAAAAACAAGTTTCTTTTTTAGTGAATTTGCCTGTCAGCCAAAGCCTTCATGTCAGCTGCATTTTCCTGGAGAACCAGACACATGTTTTGGTTAAACCCAGCAAGGGAATGGAAACTTATTGATAAGCACGGATGGACATCTCGCGAGAGGGGCAACGAGAAACTGGTGATCGAGAGACTGACCAACGGTGAATAACATTCCATTCACGTGAATACTTCATATAAAAGTGGGAGATCACGAGGATCTCGTCCCCTTTGCCTTTTCCCTTTTCTCCTCATGGCCGACATCAGGAGAGGACCTTGCTGGTCGTCCCTGCGAACGGAGGCCAGTGAGAGACTGAATCCAGCTCCGGTTGGCTACAGAGTCCAGTCCAGGACTTTGGGTGCTGGCTCTGCAGTTGCTCAGACTTACAAGATGGGTTTTGTATATTTGTATTATTTTCTCTGTTCTCATCAGTAGCATCAGTAAAACATCTTGAACTTTTCCAGCTCTCTCCCCTCTGTGCTTCTTCCCCTCCCGATCGCCTGTGCTGAGTGGGAAGGGGGGAGAGGGAGGGGCAAAAGGGGGAAGTGGGGGGGAGAGGAGGTTGACAACACATCTGCCAGGGTTTGATTGTCACCCCGCAATCCTAACCCTCGACAGATAATTGGCGCCCAACGTGGGGCCAGAGAACGGGGTAAATTTGGAGATTTTTGGCTTTTCTACTGCTCTGACGTACCTTTCAATTTTCTTGGCACGGTGCTAGCTCATAGAGTTGTGATACTCGCGCGTCTGTTTGATTCGGATATTATTTAGTCGTGATGATGATCCTGTGTGGTATGGCACTGGTTTATTTCATTATACTGCAGCCGCTAATGAATTTCTACTCGCTTCTGCTTTACCTTGAAAAACCTCCAGGAGAGATGAAAGAGCAGAATGGCTCTATATTTGCTAATTGGTCAAGCGAATCTTTAGAAAGGCTGACTAACAATACTTTTGTGATTTCGCTGGGACAGTTTGCAAATGTTTTAGAGAACTTTGAATACCCTTGGAGCTTTGATAGAACTGTGATGGTGTTATCTGGTTTGCTGAATGTGTGTCAGTTTGCGTTACTGTTAAGAGAAATGAGGTTCAATAGGAGGTTTGCGTCTCTTTTTAGTCCTGAGATTTGCGGTGCGCCTTCGGAAGCTTTAGCAAAAAGCACTCCTGGCCGCTCGAGAAAAGGCAAAACAGCCAAAGCTGCTGCTGCAGCCACTGCCCCCCAACCGCGGCTTCGCAGGCTGAAGCTCCAGCTCCTCCGCATTGCTCCTCTGCCAAGGGCGCTGCAGATAACGTTACCTCTCCAGCCTCAAAGGCTGACAAGGCAGCCCCCCCGCCTTCACACACTGGGCACTGTTGCTGCTGTAACCACAGCAATCACTGTGACAGTCATTCAGACTCTGGAAATGAATCAGATGATGGTGAACCCATATCAGCATCAGTTGCTGGTTGTAAGAAAGTCACTAGAAAGACCACTCGTGCAGCAGGTGATGGCACAGGGCCAACATCAACCCAAGAGGCATCATCACTAGGACAGGGTGGAGATGAAGTGACCACCACTCGGTCCTTTTCTCCAGGTGAGCTGAGAGACCTGCGAAAAGACTTCAGTCGTCGTGAAGGCGAGAATATTTTAACCTGGCTGCTGCGATGCTGGGACAATGGGGCAGAAACAATTGAATTAGAAGGTGGTGAAGCCAGGCAGCTGGGATCTCTGTCAAAAGATTCCACCATTGATAGGGCAATTTCAAGAGAGTCTAATGCCGCTACTCTCTGGACCCGACTCCTGCAGCTATGAAAGTCAGATTTCCCTACAAGGAAGATTGTGTATCCAAGTTAGGGAAATGGAATACTATGGAGAGAGGTATCCAGTTCCTGAGAGAATGAGCTGTGCGAGAGATCATCTATCTAGGACCAAACAGCCAAGAGGGGACAGACCCAGATAGAATCAATTGTACAAAATCTATGTGGCGCAGATTTGTACAAAGTGCACCACCTGCATATGCTAAGTCATTGGCAGGAATGGTCTGGTCAGCTAGAGGTATACAAGAAATTAATGAAGTGATTGAGCAGCTCCGGAACTTTGAGGACAGCCTTGCTGGTTCTCTACGGGCTTGTGTCTCCGCTGTGGAGAAACTGTGTGAAAAATCTGATGACCGGTTTGAAAAGCTGTTGCAAGAAATCCAAGAGCTCAGAGCAGACTCGTACCGTTCACGACCTGCACAAACCTATGTTTCAGCTGTTAGGAGAAGGCGTTTCCAATCTCGAGAGAGAGGGCAGAGACAGCCCACAAAAAGAGGTTCACTGTGGTTCTTCCTACGTGAGCAGGGAGAAAACATGAACAAGTGGCATGAAAGGCCGACCTCAGAACTTCAGGAACGAGTACGTGAGATAAAAGGAAAAACTCCTAGGAAGGTGGTTGCTCCAGTTTACAAAAGGAGCAGAAGAGATTCTGATGCTCTTGAAGGAACCTCTAATTCACACCCAGAGACTGTGCAAAACAGGAATTAGAGGTGCCCTGCCTCCAACCAGGTGGAGGAAAGGGATAACAGAGTTTATTGGACTGTACAAATACTATGGCCTGGTACAACACAACCCCAGGAGTACAAAGCTTTAGTGGACACTGGTGCTCAGTGCACAATAATTCCTTCTGATTATAAAGGAACGCAATCCATCAATATTGTTGGAGTGACTGGGGGATCCCAGGAGCTGACTGTTGTAGAGGCTGAAATGAGCCTAACTGGAAAAAACTGGCAAAAGCATCCCATTGTGACTGGTCCAGATGCTCCGTGCATCCTTGGCATAGACTACCTCAGGAGAGGGTATTTTAAGGACCCAAAAGGGTATAGGTGGGCATTTGGTATAGCAGCTGTGGACACTGAGAAAATTGAACAACTGTCTCATTTACCGGGTCTTTCAGATGACCCCTCTGTTGTAGGACTGCTGATGGTTGACGATCAGCAGGTGCCAATTGCTACCACGACGGTGCATCGCCGGCAATATCGCACCAGTCGAGACTCTTTGATTCCTATCCAGAAGCCGATCCGTCAATTGGAAAGCCAGGGTGTGATCAGTAAGACCCGCTCACCTTTTAACAGCCCAATCTGGCCAGTGCGTTAGTCTGGTGATGAGTGGAGACCAACTGTAGGCTATCGTGGCCTGAATGAAGTTACAGCACACTGAATGCTGCTGTGCCTGACATGCTAGAACTGCAATTTGAACTGGAGTCAAAGGCAGTGAAGTGCGATGCTACAATTGACATTGCTCATGCATTTTTCTCTATTCCTGCAGCAGCAGAGTGCAGGCTGCAGTTTGCTTTCACCTGGAGGGGCATCCAGTATACATGGAATCGCTTGCCCCAGGGGTGGAAACACAGTCCTACCATCTGCCATGGGCTGATCCAGACCACGCTGGAGCAAGGTGAAGCTCCAGAACACTTGCAATATATTGATGACATCATCGTATGGGGCGACACAGCGAAAGAAGTCTTCAAAAAAGGTGAGAGAATAATTCCTATTCTTTTCGATGCTGGTTTTGCCATAAAACGGAGCAAGGTCAAGGCACCTGCACGAGAGATCCATTTTTTAGGAGTAAAATGGCAAGATGGCCGTCGTCAGATCCCAATGGAGGTGATCAACAAAACTGCAGCAATGTCTCCACCTACTAATAAAAAGGAGACACAGACTTTCTTGGGCATTGTAGGTTTTTGGAGAATGCACATTCCTGACTACAGCCACATTGTGAGCCCTCTCTATCGAGTGACTCGTAAAAAGAACCAATTTGAGTGGGGCCCTGAACGCCAAGCCTTTGAACAAATGAAGCGTGAGATAACTCATGCGGTGGCCCTTGGACCAGTCCGAACTGGACTAGGTGTTAAAAATGTGCTCTACACCGCAGCCGGAGATAATGGACTTACCTGGAGCCTCTGGCAGAAAGCACCAGGAGAAACCCGAGGTCGACCCTTAGGTTTTTGGAGTCGAGGATACAAAGGATATGAGGCCAACTGTACTGCAACTGAAAAGGAGATACTGGCAGCATATGAAGGAGTTGGAGCTGCTTCAGAAGTGATGGGCACTGAAGCACAGCTCCTCCTGCACCTCGACTGCCGGTGCTGAGCTGGGTGTGCAAAGGGACGGTTCCCTCTCCACATCATGCAGCCGAAGTTACATGGAGTAAATGGATTGCACTGATCATGCAATGAGCTCGGATTGGAAGTCCCAACCGTCCAGGGATATTAGAAGTGATTACAGACTGGCCAGAAAGCAAAGACTTTGGGATGTCTGCAGATGAGGAGGAAGTAAAACGTGCTGAAGAAGCACCACCATATAATCCGCTTTCAGAGACTGATAAGCAGTGTGCACTGTTCACAGATGGATCCTGTCGTCTGTAGGAAAACATCGACGGTGAAAGCTGCTGTGTGGAGTCCCACACGACAAGTTACAGAAGCCACTGAAGGACAAGGTGAATCCAGTCAGTTTGCAGCAGTGAAAGCCATCCAGCTGGCTTTGGACATTGCCGAACGAGAGAAGTGGCCAATGCTTTGTCTCTATACTGACTCATGGATGGGAGCAAATGCCTTGTGGGGGTGGCTACGGCAATGGAAGAAAAGCAACTGGCAGCGCAGAGGTGAAACCATTGGGAACCACGCTGTGGGAAGACATTGCTGCTCGGCTGGAGAGCCTGCCTGGGGAAGTTGGTCATGTAGATGCTCATGTGCCTAAAAGTCGAGCCACCGAGGAACATCGAAACAACCAACAAGCAGATCAAGCTGCTAAGATTAAAGTAGCTGAGGTGGACTTGGACTGGCAACATAAAGGTGAACTTTTCCTAGCTCGGTGGGCCCATGATGCTTCAGGGCATCAAGGTAGAGATGCAACATACAAATGGGCTCGTGATCGAGGGGTGGATTTAACTATGGACACTGTTTCACAGGTTATTCATGAATGTGAAACTTGCGCCGAAATCAAACAAGCAAAACGGTTAAAACCTGTATGGTATGGGGGGCGATGGTTAAAGTGTAAGTATGGAGAAGCTTGGCAGATTGATTATATTACACTTCCACAAACACGTCAAGGTAGGCGTTATGTACTTACAGTGGTGGAAGCAACCACTGGATGGTTGGAAACATCTGCCGTACCTCCTGCTACAGCCCGAAATACCATCTTGGGCCTTGAGAAGCAAGTCCTTTGGTGGCCGGGTACGCCAGAAAGAATTGAATCAGACAATGGTACTCATTTCAAAACCAGTATTATAGACAATTGGGCCAAAGAACATGGTATTGAGTGGGTGTATCATATTCCATATCATGCACCAGCCTCTGGGAAAACTGAAAGGTGCAATGGTTTGTTAAAAACTACACTAAAGGCACTGGGTGGTGGAGCCTTTAAAAACTGGGATTCACATTTAGCAAAAGCCACTTGGTTGGGCAACACTAGGGGATCAACCAATCGAGCCGGGCCTGCCCAATCAGAAATTCTATGGACTGTAGAAGGAGATAAAGTCCCTGTAGTACACATGGAAAATATGTTAGGAAAGGCAGTCTGGGTTCCTCCTGCATCGGGCACAGGCAAACCTATTCGTGGGATTGTTTTTGCCCAGGGACCTGGCAGCACCTGGTGGGTGATGCTTAAGGATGGAGAAGTTCGGTGTGCACCTCAAGGGGATTGGATTTTAGGTGAAAATATGCAATGCTGAACTGTACGATGTGAATTGCCGCACTAACAATGTTTAATAAGTGTCTTTCAGATCAAGACAATGGTGATGAAACCAGCGCTGGCTTCTTCGAGTGGCGCCCGACACCTTCTTGGAAGTTGGTGTCCTTAACCCACCAACAGGGGTCATGAGATGCACTTGGACCATTTTCCCTGCCCTGGGAGACTGTGGTGACAAAATGAACTTAATGAACTTTTCAAAGGATGGTCCACTGATTAATTACTCCTGTGTATATATGTACATATGTATATATATATATATATATATATATATAGTAGTAGTGATTAATTAGATTGTATTGATAGATTGTATTGATAAGGTTTAAGTATTCAGTGAATGTCATATGATAAGGGGTGGAATGTCCTGGTTTTGTTAAAAACAAGTTTCTCTTTTAGTGAATTTGCCTGTCAGCCAAAGCCTTCATGTCAGCTGCATTTTCCTGGAGAACCCAACACACGTTTTGGTTAAACCCAGCAAGGGAATGAAAACTTATTGATAAGCACGGATGGACATCTCGCGAGGGGGGCAATGAGAAAACTGATGACTGAGAGACTGACCAACGGTGAATAACATTCCGTTCACGTGAATACTTCATATAAAAGTGGGAGATCACGAGGATCTCGCCCCTTTTCCCTTTTTTTCCTCATGGCCGACATTAGGAGAGGACCTTGCTGGTCGTCCCTGCGAACGGAGGCCAGTGAGAGACTGAATCCAGCTCCGGTTGGCTACAGAGTCTAATCCAGGACTTTGGGTGCCGGCTCTGCAGTTGCTGAGACTTAGAAGATTGGTTTTGTATATTTTGTATTATTTTCTCTATTCTTATTACTAGCATTAGTAAAACATCTTTAACTTTTCCAACTCTCTTCTCTCTGTCCTTCTTTCCCTCTTGATCGCCTGTGCTGAGTGGGAAGGGGGGAGAGGGAGGGGCAAAAGGGGGAAGTGGGGGGGAGAGGAGGTTGACAACACATCTGCCAGGGTTTGATTGTCACCCCGCAATCCTAACCCTCGACAGGCTGGGACATAGAAAAGGATGAGAAGGAAATAAGGCAACGCAAGGCAAGGCTAGGCCAAAGGACATTTCCTTGGTTACATATTTTGTACCAGATTCATCTGGAGACGAGGAGGAAAGCCATCTGACCTGATGGATTAGGCCCAATCAAAAACCCCGGCTACTTGAGACACTTAGACTAAGCCTAAAATGCAAAGATCTCTCCATAAGGATGGGTTTTATACTCTACTTCCACAATCTGCTGGCAGTACAAAAGAATAAGCGGCAGATCTCCTTAGGCTGAGTCACGGTGCTTTGCTCCTAAGACCATGCATACCATGGGAATATTTCAGCATTTCTGCTCTGGTTTTCAGTGTATTACACCAAAACACCCACCTGATGACATCATTTCAAGAGCAACAGCAGCAATTTGCAGAATTCAGCTTCTTTGGGGAACTGAGAAATTGCTGAGCTGACACCAAGTCCGGCTGTGTCCCTGTCACCCGCAGAGTGAGAAAAGGAGAGCTGGGTGTGGCAGCCGAGCACCCCATGCAGCCAGACGAGGGGTCAGTGAGAGAGGCTGGCACAGAGAACAGGATGAGAAAGAAATAAGGCAAGGCTGGGCCAAAGGACGTTTCCTTGCTTTATATTTTCTACCACATACATCTGGAGACGAGCAGGGAAGCCATCAGACCTGATGGATTAGGCCCAGTCAAAAACCCCGGCTACTTGAGACACTTAGACTAAGCCTAAAATGCAAAGATCTCTCCATAAGGATGGGTTTTATACTCTACTTCCACAATCTGCTGGCACTACAAAAGAATAAGCGGCAGATCTACTTAGGCTGAGTCACGGTGGTTTTGTGCAGAAGGATATGGAACAAAGGGAGAAAGCAAAGGGAGCAGGACAAAGGGAGGGAAGAGGAAAAACTAGTGCTGAGCTGCAGGACTGAAATGGAGGAGGTTTTGCATTTTCTTATGATACAGTTGTATAGGTGGCTTCAAGCCTAGACAACACGATTTCACGTTTTTCTTCTGGAGTTATGCATTTGCTGTTCTTTCTTTCTTCTTGTTCTTCTAGCAGGATCATTTTATCTGAGCATGGCAGTGGCCCTAAAGGCACTTGCTTTGATAGAGCTGTCCAATAAGGTGTTGAACAAGTCCTCGCAGACACGCAATGATGTAGCATGCTATAGAAATCAGTGCTTCTGTTACTTCGATTAAAGAAGTAATTTCTCTCAATATTCCAAACCAAGATTCTAACAATCCCATGAGTGGACTATCTACACCTGAATTCTCAGCCAATTCTTCTGCTGAAGCTGTGGTTAGACATATATCACCTTTTTCTGCCAACATCGTATCTGGGACCATGTTATTTTCCCATGCCATTCTACTAGTAGCATCTAATTGTTTGGTGATTCCTTTAACTGCTTGTCTAGTATAACTTATAAATAAATGTTATTTATCCCGTCTACATTCTTGTTTGTAGTTACCTACCAAAACAAAAAGGACTCACAACCCGCAGCTAACTTGACTTCTTGCTTTGTGTTCCTTGGGGACTCCTCTGGGGACCCCAATCTAATTGAAATAAACCCTGTCATCAGAGGAAAGCCCTCAACTCCTTTTTCTGTTGCCCTGATGGATCACAGTGTTCAAATGCCAGGGTAAAAGGAATTTCCAATTGTACGACGTCACAGGTACCTTCCCAGTGGGGGATAAAATGGAATGAAGTGTCATCTTCCCACAGTACCACCAAAGATCCACTCAAGAAGCATCTGAGGACATATGAGGACCAACTTCCCGTGTCTCTGCACACCTACTCATGTTCCTAGGAACTTGGTATCATTCCTGCCGCGTCGTGAGAGACAGGCAGTATGATTTTCAATTATTCCTGAAAATGCCAGGGGAATTTTGATATTTTTCCCTGCAAAGCTGGAAACAGTAGGGAGAGAGTATGACACGACTTATTTCTCCATGCCGTAGAGTCTTGGCATAAGGCTAAGACGCACTCCATCCCCTGTCAATCTTCGCTCCACCCCAGAGGGAAGGGTACCACTTGGGCCACAGGCCTTCCTGCTGCACAGGCACAGCAATTGCTCGTTTAGGCTTTGCACCATATATTTGATCCATTCTACCCAGGCATTTGTACCTCCATATATTTTGAACCTTCCCAGGGCATCTTTTCTACTAATGTCTATTTGTGATCCATAAACCCCACTTACTGAATCATCTGCTCTCTGTCTTGCAATTAGCAAAGGGTTGCACTGCAGAGACTCACATCCTGGGAGAGACTGTCCTTTAGATAGGGTCATTTTTCTTTTCAACTCTATAACCGTTCATTGCTCACGGTCCATCCCCTAAACTCTGTGCTCCAAATAACACTGTACCAGGAGGGGCAATGAGAGACAGTAACAAAAACTGTGCACTTCTTTAAATCATCCTTAGACTCAGGCCCCTTGGACACGTTTCTTTTCATAACTCCATTCTCTTTAGCTCTGTACATCCCCACAGTTAAGGATGTGGCAATCATCTACTCAAATTGTTAGGGAACCTTCAGTTTCAGTGACGTTTGTTAAGTAACCCATTTGTAAATTCTACATACACAGGATGAACAATCCCCAAAGGTTTCATTTCATTTTCATCTCTGTATCTTTAGTCGAAGGGGGTCATCAGTTGTCAATACTTGCCACTCGTCATTGTCCTTTGGAGGTTCGATTGGCTCTTTAACCCGTGTCTAATGAGTCCACCCTTTCTCAGCTGGTCGTACCACTGTCTCGGTGAGCAGCAGAACTTGAAATGCTCCTTCCCAATCTGGCTGAAGCTTCCGTTTTTTTCCAGGATTTGACCAGGACCCAGTTTTCAGGCTGAAACTTGTGAGCTGAAAACTCTAAAGGCAGAGTTTGTGCCAGACGGCCTTGTGCCTGAGAGAAGATAGGCAAGACAACCCGAGTATACAGTTTTTGAGAAATCAATCCTTAGTTTCAAACTGTGGAGGTCCACCTGTTATTAAACTTTTGCTACCACTGCTGCTGCGGCAGTGCTCAGGAGGAAAGCTTCTCCCCAGCTGGCAAGGTGATCAACCAACACTAGTATGTATTTAATTCCACCAGCTACAGGCAAATCACCTTGAATATTTTGAGAGAGTTGTAAACTTGGACCCTGCCCTCCTGCAGGCTGCTTTTTAAGTGCCTTTTTATTTCTTCTTTTACAAACCACCCATCTTTCACAAATTTGCTTGGCTATAGCATAAATTCCCGTATTACGTCACACATTGCTGGTGTTCCCCAATAACTCTCCTGATGTAGAATCGCTAATACCTCCCTCATGATTTGCTTATTTAACATTTCTCTACCATCTGGGAGTACCCATTTCCCACTCTGTTCCCTGGCTCCTAATTCTTGGAGGACTTCTTCTTATTTTTCATCAAAAACTGGAATTTCCTGTGAGGCCAGGACCTCAAGCGTGAGATAACTTACAGTTATCACTTCAGGTTTTAAGGCTGCTTCTCAGGCCATTTCATCTGATAACCAATCTCCCCTGACACAAAAGGAGTTTCCCCTCTGATGTCCCAATGGACATCATGTACTACAGCCACTTCTATTGGTGACATCAGATTATGTAACACTTGTCCAACTGGTTCTTCACAAACCAATTCTTTCCCTTTGCTATTAATTAGACCCCATTCTTCCCAGATTTTCCCAAAGGTGTGCACTACTCCAAATGCATATCTAGAACCGTTACAGATGGTACCTTCTTTTCCATCTAACATCTGCAGTGCCTGATTGACAGCGTATAGCTGGCATGTTTGAGCTGACCAGTTATTAGGTAACCTGCCCGTTTCTTATTTCACCACTCACACCTTCAACGATGGCACACCCATTGTGTCTTTTCCCCTGAATTATCCCTGAAGTCCCATCTATGAGGAGGTGCAGCCCATTGTCATCTCTCCTCAGGAAAGCAGCAGGGTTTAATTTCCTGCTTTCTTTCACCAGAAGAGCGGTGACTGCTGCAGTTTGCACACACTCAAGACACTGGCTCTAAGAGCTTAGATAAGTGTGCCACTGGCTGTCGCTTCCCCCCAGCCCACTTGCTGGTGGAGCAGTGTGGGAGGCAGAACAGGCCACCCTGTGCAAGCATTGCTCAACAGTACCAAAAACATCTCTGTATTATCAACACTGGTTTTAGCACGAATCAAAAAACATAGTCCCATACTAGGTACCACAAAGAACATTAACTCCACCCTGGCCAAAACCAACACAAACTTCCAGGTAATAGAATAGCTCTCAAATTTTCTCCTTATCACCCCCCCAGGCAGTAACTGTGCTTCCACACCCAGAGCCTGTAAAACGTTTGTCTCTAATAAATAAGCTGGGGAATCTTCCACTAATATATTCCTTCCCCATACACTTTTAATTCTTATTATCACAGATAGGGCTGGAGCGCCGCTCCCCGCGGCCGCCGTCCTGTCCGCGCCAGAGACCGCCCCGCCGCCATCTCTAGTGAGGGCACAGCGGCCGCGCTCTCCCCGCCCCGCCACAGACACCTCATCAGCCACCGCCCGATCGGCGCCGGTACCCGAGGAGGAGGACTCGAAGGACGTTAACTCCCCCTCCTCGGCGGGGTGCGCCGCCCGCTTCCCAAGAGCGGCTCCCAGAGCGACCAGCTCCCCTCCTCCCCGGCGGCACAGGGCACGGCCTCAGTGCGGCGGCTTCACTGCCCGCGCCCAAGATGGCGGCGCGACGGGAGCGGGAAAGCGTGAGGCGCTGCAGGCGTCAGGCCCGGCCCGGGAGCCCCCAGCCGCTCCTGCTCCCACGCACCCCCCCCGTTTGCTTTACATTTGTGTATCGTATATAAATGCGGGGACAAGGAGCAGCGGCACGGAGCAGGCTGCTGGGTACGAGGTGTTCCCTCAGCACACACACCCACACCCCCCCGTCCCGGGCCGGGCCGGGCCGCTCCGCACGAAAGGGAAGGTGAGGGAAAAACAAAAACTAAAGGCACAGAGGCGTCCTGGCTGAAGCCGAGCTGTGCTCATCTACCCTTTGAATGACAATTCCAAAGGCACATCCCCACTCACGAAAGCTGGCGGCTCCGCAGGGTCCCCAGCAGACACAACCACCGGCCGGCGGGGCGGGGGGGGCTCTGCCCGGGCAGCTCCCGCAGGGTCCGCAGTCTGAGGACAACGCTCCGCCCGCAGCCCCGCACCGAAACCGCCGGAAGGTCCCACAGCCTCCTTGTCAAGCCCAAGGGAATCCGAGCTGGGCCCGTATACGGTCAGTGCTCCAGAAGCTTCTCCGCTCCCAGGCGTTTCACTAAACGAGGGCCCCGTCTGCCAGCCGAGGGCTGTGGGCGTGACCAGAGCGCCCATCAACCGGAAGTGCCGGGCGCTTTCCTGCGGCTGCAAAGTGCTGCGAGATGGGGCTGTGGGTCCCCCGGGGCGGGGCGCGGAGCTGCTGCGTCCCCCCAGTTCTGGGTCCCCCGACCCAGAGCAAAGCGCTCCCCTCCTCCGGCTGCCGACAGTCAGCCCGGCTTCTTGCACAGCCCCCTGGTTACCCCCTCACCCCGTCCCCCCAGTTAGTCCCAGGGGGTGTTTCCCTGTACGTTGCTGCATCCGCCCGCACCTCGCTGCATCCCCTGTACGTTGCTGCATCCCCCCGCACCTCGCTGCATCCCCTGTACGTTGCTGCATCCCCCCGCACCTCGCTGCATCCCCTGTACGTTGCTGCATCCCACCGCACCTCGCTGCATCCCCTGTACGTTGCTGCATCCCCCCGCACCTCGCTGCATCCCCTGTACGTTGCTGCATCCCACCACACCTCGCTGCATCCCCTGTACGTTGCTGCATCCCACCGCACCTCGCTGCATCCCCCATGCCTCACTCCATCCCCCACACCTCGTTGCATCCCTCTGCGCCTCACTGCATCCCCCTACTCCTCGCTGCAGCCCCTTGTGCCTCCAACGCTCCCTCGAAGCTCCCTCACCCTCTATCTGCCTGACTTCCCTGACACCCACAGCCCAAGATTTCTGCCTCCGCTCCACTGTCTCTGTTCCTCGGAAGCTTTTGGCAGAGCTCAGGCATGCACACAGCTGAGGAGAGTGGAAATTGCAATGCGTCCCTGCCCTGTATTCCCTGTGGAGAGATGCAAATATTCATGTCCCACACAGAGCTGCTGGCTAAAGTGTAAAACACACCAATCTCCTTCCAAAACAGTCACTGCTTTTCCTTCAAATCACCTCTGCCTAGATAATGGTTGTTTGCTGCTGCCTGACAGAAGACAATGTTAGGTGCTCACAGCAGGGGGGTTCACCCCAGCTGAGGCCAAATCCACAGCCGCCTCTGCTCTCAGCGTCGCGGGGCAGCAAGGCCGAGCATCGCGCTCCCCTCGCAGGCTTTGCACTGGGACCACAGTCACAAGCCACAGCAAGAGCAGAGCAAAGCTCCTCTCAACCCAGCTATGAGTAAGCAATCAAGCGGTATTAAAGAAGCGATGGACAACGTCCTCGGACACACGGTGTGAACTGTGGGGTTGTCCTGTGCAGGGACAGGAGCTGGACTCGATGATCCTTGCGGGTCCCTTCCAGCTCAGGACGTTTTGTGATTCTAAGTGAATTTGTTTGCTGGGGACAGGGGAAGCCCTGAGGGTGCTCAACTCTCAGTTCACCCAGAGCCTCCCAACCAGCTCTAGCCCAGCAGTATGCAATGGGAAGAGGGACCCACGCTTTGAGATTCTCTCAAACCCACTCCCCAGCACTGGAGCTGAACAAAAAGGTCTCCGACAACCAAGCCCAAGCAGGCTCCTACCAGTGGCCGTAGTCCAGGTGCTGCCGGATCAGCGTATGGGGCTGCACTGTCCCGTAAGCGTCCACCTCGGGCATGTTGAGATCATCAATGAAGTACACGAGCTTCTTGGTACCTGGAGGGCCATAATTCCTACCAGCCTTTTTCTCCAGAGGTTTCTCAAGCATACCTGTAGGGAGGCAGAGGTGCAAAGCTCATCTACTGGGAGAGCAACTGCTGCAAAATAAAAATGATTTCTCAGCCCAGCTCAATGCTGTGCTGTGTGTAGCTACAGCGGCCCCTCAAGGAGCTGAGATGTCCCCCAGCTGCAGCTGTATGAGGAGCAGCTGAGGGGCCTGGGGGTTCAGCTGGAGAACAGGAGCTGAGGGGAGACCTTCTGATCTCTGAACTGCCTGAAAGGAGCTTGGAGCCAGGGGAGGTCAGGCTCTGCTCCCCAGGAACAAGCGCCAGGAGCAGAGGAAATGGTCTCAAGTTGCACCAGGGGAGGCTGAGGCTGGATCTGGGGAACAATTTCTTCCCCAAAGGGCTGTGGGGCATTGGAACAGGCTGCCCAGGGCAGTGCTGGAGTCACCAGCCCTGGAGGGTTGGACAGACGTGGAGATGAGGTTCTCAGGGACTAGAGTGCTAGAGCTGGGTTACGGTTGGACTCGATGATCCTGAAGGTCTCTTCCAACCAAACTGATTCTATGATTCTACAGTGCAGCTGGGAGCCCTGCAGGGACCCTTGGTCAGCACTTTGGTTTGACTTAAATCAGAAAGCTCTCAACTCTTCCTTCCAAACAAAAATACAACAAACTTCGTCTGCTACAAAACATGTCTACCTCAGAGCAAACAAGAGCTTTTCATGCAAGATAAAGCCTTTTGAATCTCTTCTGCATAATTTTTTAAACGAAATCTTGCTTGCAGAGGTGGCTGTGCCAGAGCAGTGAGCATCCCCTGCTGCCTGCCCCGGCGATGCGGCAACTGCAGCGTGGCCAGGGCAGCAGGCACTGGGCGCTGCGATGGAGAAAGGGAGATGGATGCTGTGGGCACAGAAGCCCACGAGCAAAGCTGCTGGTTTTGTGAATATACGCATCTTTTACCCTGTTAGACAAAAATAGGCGATCTCAGGGCCAAATTCCTGGACATCTTCAGAACAACCAACATGACACTTTTATTTAAATGCATCAAATAATCATAAGTTCCCTGATCTTCTCACCAGCGTTACCCAACCCTCCAGATAATGTGACAAGACTTAATTCCAACACGAGCTGTCAAATTACCACCTAGTTTCAAGTAGGGTCACGCACACGCAAAGGAAAGCACGGAGAGAACAGTTTCGCATTTCAAAGCCTTGGAAGACTTTAATTTGTTTTAGCAGAAGGCTGGGGTCATATGTTGCTCTAGCTCATAAAACGTGGGGAATATTTATAATCCTGGGCTGATATTTAATAAAAATCACCCCACGTCGCTGCACATCATGTTCTATAGGTTATTGATTCCTCTGATTGCAGCCCAGGCAACCTTTACTGTCTCAGTAAGTGGAAAAGCAAACGGAAGCAACGCTCCTCTGCCCAGACCCCGGGTGGGTTTTCTGCCCTGTGCTTACTCGAAGAATTTGTTTCATTAGCAGTTTTGGGTTGGCAACAGACCTATAAGGTGCTATAAAGCAGCACACGGTAAGTAGCAATTCTTTGTAATTAGGGAAGACTGGCAAATGTAAACGGGACTGGGAGTTTTTTTAAGCCATTTATTATCACGTGCAAAAGTTGTTAAGGAAGATTTATATTCCGTTGGTTTGTTTCAGATCACAGACCTTTCAAAACGCTGGGTTTTTCCTGCTTGGGTGCACTGCAGACAGCTTGCCTTGCTCACCACTCAAAACGCAGCTGATTTCTTGTCACAGACAGGTGCTGCACAAAGGAATGGATTGTGCTACGAAAAATGATGAATCTTTCCTCAGCGGAGCCTCTCTCCCCGTTCAATAAAACCACAATATTTGAAATTTCTGGTAGCAAGTTAAATTAAGTGTTTCAAATAAGCATTTAATTTAAATTTAATTAGTCCCTAATTAACATATAAAATCAGCCCTTTTTGAGGTTAAACAAGTATGCAAGAGATTCATCACACTGAAATGCAATCACTGGGGATCAAGTGACATGTTCGTGGAAGTGGTATTTTAATTCAAAGCCGTATCTCACAATAATAATAAGGGGCGGTGTGTCTGTGTGAGATCCTGACACATACTCAAACCAGCACCTCAAAGAAACAGTCTGGACACCTCGTACCTTCTGGTTGGTGAGCAAGGGAGAGGGAAAAAAAGAACCCAAACAAAAAAACCACAAGATTTATTGCAATTTCTCTGAATGACAGAAGTCAGGGCTACATCTGATGGAGGGGCAGAGGCCCAAGAGGGCACGAAGCAGAGCGAGGCCCAGGGCAAATGCCACAGAATGTGGTATTTAGTCACAATAAACTACAGAAAATCCCCAAACTGGCCCCAGGTTCAGGCAGAGAGAGTGTTGGGCTCCTTTTAACCCCTGTGCACATGGCGCTTCTGGAAGCCACAGGATGCAGGGATGGGTTGAACAACAACTCTGCTTCCCCTAAGGGCTGCATCTTATACATCTCTGCAGCAACAGGCACCTTGTCTAAGGAACTACTGGAACTCAGGTTAGGATCTTTTTTAAGTAAGAAAAAATCCAAAATTACTTTGTGCCCATGTTTTACAAATTTAAAGATGTGCCTGCTGGGGAAAAGAATAAAGCAGCCAAGTGACAAACTACACAAAAAGGGACAAATTAACTCTAAAAAATGAGCAGCAGGGATCCAGGCCAAGCAGTATAAATCATGCTTCTCAATGCAAATCTCACGACCACATCTTCATCCACACACAAGACAACTTGCTCCTCTGTGCAGGGGAAGAAAATCACTGACTCAGCCCACAGCTCATGACCAGGGACACGGTGCCAGGTCTGCCTGTACAAATAACACCTGCACACACTCGCCCATCCAGCTGGAGACAAACGGCTGCACATTCACAGAATCACAGGATCCCAGGCTGGTTGGGCTGAAGGGACCTCTGCAGATCCCCAGTCCAAGCCCTGCTCACGCAGGGTCACAGAGCAGATCACACAGGTGGGTCCAGGCGGGTTTCAATGTCTCAGAGAAGGAGACTCCACACCCGCTCTGGGCAGCCTGGGCCAGGCTCTGGCACCTCCCAGCAAACAAGTTTCTGCTCATGTTCAGATGGAGCCTCCTGTGTTTCAGTCTGTGCCCGCTGCCCCTCACCCTGGCGTTGGGCACCACTGAACAGAGTCTGGTCCATCCTCTGACAGCCACCCTGAGATATTGATCCCATTGATCAGATCCCTCTCAGCTTCTCTTCTCCAGCTCAACAGCCCCAGAGCTCTCAGTCTCTCCCCATAAGAAAGAATCTCTAGGTCCCTCAGCATCTTTGTCCCCCACCCAGGCAGCTGGACAGAGAGACAGACAGACAGACAGACAGACAGCCAGACAGCTCAGCCCATTTAGCAGCTCAAGGGCATTTTGCAGAGACCCCAACACAGGGAAAAAAGCAAAGGGGCACCTGGGAGGGAGGAGGGAGACTGCAGCCATCACACACTAGCAAGACCCAAAACCCTTCAGACCTGCCCCAGAAAGCTGCCGTGACTCCACGACACAGCCCCAGGTGACACAGCGTGGGCTGAGCCTGTGCTGTCACCTCTGCGAGTGGATCAGTCCCACAGGGCAACTTTAAACTCTGACACCTTCCTTAAAACATCTGCAGTGTCGGGAGCCCAGCAGAGCACAGACAGGGGCTGTGATGCTCATGGCCGTGAGCGTGTTCGCCCCAGGGCCACCTGGCCAGGAAAAACCCACATGGTGAAGGTTAAAACCTTGGTCTCACTGGTGCTGGTCCTGTAGAGGGAGTAAAGGGATTTCAGGACAGTTGGGTCAGACCAAACTCCATAAAGGAAGTTATTTTGGTTTACAGTGACCCACAGCTGTTGTTCAACTCAAAACAAGCAAGGTTGTTTCATTCCTGATTAATAAATACATGTAGAAAATTATCCTCTCTCTTTAGGTCAACTGAAAGTGAAAATACCATTCCAAAATGAGTCACTTTTCAACAATTCCCTCTTTCTCTTCATCTGTGAAAAGACTACACAGCAGAACTGACCTTATCCTGGTCTCAAACTTCATCTTTCACTGATGTGCCAAAATCCTCATCAAAGATATTCTCATGGGCTTCCCCAGGTCAGAGCCTCCCAGGGTCAGCAGCCGTGTCCCCTGGGGCGGTGGGATGTGGCACCCGCTCCGTGGGAGCACACGGGGCTGCATCAGGATGCGGGGGACAGCCCAGGAACCAGCAGCACCTGCACATCCCCATTAGCACTGTCCTCACTGACAACTGGGATGCAATTCCCATCATTGCACTCTGAGGACAGCTTAGATCCCAGCCAAGCAACCCATTCTATTCAGCACGGGCTTAAATTCAAGCGTATTAAAGACACACCTCAAGTCAAGTACGAGCTGTGTGCTGTAGAGAACAGCAGCAGATTTAAGTGTGTGCTTTGCACAGCCCTGAACCAGAGTCGTGGTGTTCAGAATTCAACCCCTCATGTTGGGAAATGCCATTTTCCATAAAACCAGGAGTCTGCGGACCAGTGAGTTTCACAGTGGGATTTAAGAGTCAGTGGGTGCCAGTGCAGTGCCCACAGTGCACACCCAGCTCCAAACCCCGACGGACACCCCAGGAATTTGGTGACCTGCCAGGCAGAAGTCCCACATCTCAGCCATTGTCTTACCTTGCAGCATGGCAGAGGTGGCGTAGTAGTTAAACGGGACCTTCTTCACCACATAGGCGTCTGTATCCAGTGAGCAGAGCTTGTCCCCCACCAGCACAGACTTCCCCGTGCCGGCGTTGCCCACCAGCATCACGGGGCGCCGGCGCTCCAGGAGCCTGTCCATGAAGTACCGCACACGGACCGTCTCGGTGGTGGGCACCAGGCAAGCCTGAGAGGGGCAAAACGAGCAGGTAAGTGTACCCATCTGTGGCACCACCCCACTGCCATGTTCTGAGGAGACATCAAACTGGGAGAGCCAGGAATGAGTGCGGTGACCTGAGTTTCTAGATGGCGCTAGGAAGGGAACAATACACTGCTACCAACCATTCAAGTCAAACTATCTGTACAGACGAAACAATGACAGCGGGATGCTGAGAGCAACATCTGGATCTCCCCGCAAACACACATTTTGCTAAAATGGTAACAATTTTTACAAGTCATCTGCTCACTGTGGCACCTCTAAAAGGAAAGAAAGGCATAGCTGGCAAACGCAATTCACTACCTGCAGCAACTCTCATTTTTCGTCCAAATCATATAAACAACCCTATTTTCAGCCACGCAGAATGACGAGATGGTGTCTCAGGGACTTTGTCACTACGTTGTCCCACATCCTGCTTCTCTCTGCAGGCCAAACGCACCTCCATCCCGCACCCTGGGCACACCAGCCCTGGCTCATAGGTGTCTCTGAGCCTGCGCCTCATGTACATCACTCAGCTCTGGAAGATGGATGGAGGATGAGTCTTCACAGTCAAAGTACAGTAAAGAAAGATGGGTAATTGAGTTGTACTTCATAAAGAATGTGTCAAGGGTTTTGATTGTGGGGTGACAATACAACCATGGCAGATGTGTTGTTAGCCCCCTCTCCCCCACCTTCAGCCCCTCTCTCTCCCCCATTCCCACTCAGGACAGGTGATTGGGAGGGAAAGAAGGATAGATAGAAGAGAATTGGAAAAATTAAAGATGTTTTACTAATGCTACTAATAAGAATAGAGAAAATAATACAAAATATACAAAACCAATCTTGAAAGCCCCAGCAACTGCAGAGCTGGCACCTGAAGTCCTGGACTGGACTGTGCAGCCAACCGGAGCTGGATTCAGTCTGTCATGAGGCCTCAGTTCGCAGGGACGACCAGCAAGGTCCTCTCCTAATCTCGGCCATAAGCAAAATGGACGAGATCCTCGTGATCTCCCACTTTTATATGAAGTATTCACGTGAATGGGATGTTATACTCTGTTTGTCAGTTTCTTGGTCACCTGTTTCTCATTGCCCCTCTCGCGAGATGCGAATCTGTCCTTATCAATAACCTCACATTCCATTGCTATGTTTACCAAAACATGGATCTGGTTCTCCAGGAAAACGCAGCTGATATGAAGGTTTTACCTGACAGGCAAATTCACTAAAAGAGAAACTTGTTTTTAACAAAACCAGGACGGAATGCCATTCTTATTATGAAGTGCTTGACCTCGAATGAGACTTCAATTGAAATGCCTGCATACAGTCACTAAAATGCATGTGCTCTTCCCAGACAAAACACGTGCAAGGTTCACATACCTGTAAGGGCATTTCTGGATCAAATTCAAACTGAGGAATAAGTTTAGACCAAGGTTCAAACTTCTTCGTTTCTGGATCAATGTAGAAGTCAAAGACTGTGCCCTGAGAGGGAAACTTGATAGTCTTGAATTCTGCCACCCACCACTTGCTGAACTCCACTCTGTAGTCCACAAGCTATAAGACAAAAAGTGGAGAAAATACACTAATCTGGATCAATTAATTAGTAATGGAGAATGTTATCTATCCCAGTCCACCAGAGCGGGATTAGTCCTTAAAATATATTCCACAGCATAAAGTTCTTATCATTTTTCCTGCTATTAAGCCTAATTTTTCATTTTCTTCATTTCTGCTCATCAGTCCTATTTATTCATCTAAATAATTCATCCTCTGTGTTGATCACTCTTGGTATGTCTGAGACTAGATAGATGGATCAATTTGAAAAAGAGAAATACGTGCCTATGACTAAACAGACCACTTGATTGATTCTTGGTGCCTACTTCTTCCAACAGACAAGGACACAACATCCGTCTACATCTGTGCTCATGGTCAGTCACAGCATGCATACCAAAGCCTTTCCTCATCAATCACACCACTCTATTCAGAGTGAGTTGTTGTCTTCTGGCTTCTTTTCAAGCCACAACGTTTCAGACAAGCAGGACTGCAGACCCCAGCGTACCAAAGCAGCAGCGAGGGTCTGCCCCTCTGACCCCGCCGTGATTCTGCGCTGCCACATTCCCCTCAAAGCACCCGTTTCCTTGCTTTTCCCCATTGTATCTTTCTACACATGGAGATTTTGGAGCATCTGAATTTTTTCAACTGGGGTGACAGTTTTGCTTTAGATGCTGGGTCAGGACTCACAAAATGTGCTTAGTCCCCTCCTCTGCCCTAGGTCTCCTGTATGACATTGGGCCAGCCATTCTGCCCAAACACCTTCCCATGTGGACAATGGGAACTGGAGAGAGGTGGAGGGGAGGAGGAGAGG
Source organism: Patagioenas fasciata (assembly GCF_037038585.1). Classification (NCBI taxonomy): domain Eukaryota; kingdom Metazoa; phylum Chordata; class Aves; order Columbiformes; family Columbidae; genus Patagioenas; species Patagioenas fasciata. Next base: position 54,337 of record NW_027288711.1, read on the forward strand.
AAAATTGCTGTGAGAAAGATGTTTGTGAAATACCGGACGCATCATTTAGCCCGTTTTAACAGCACAGTTTGTTCCTGGGGTGTCTGCGGGTCTCTCCTCCCCATAGCCATACAATGTGGGGTCACCAACACATTGTCCATAGGCTGCTCGGCCTCCATAAGGAAACCTGGGTTTGTTGCTGAACTGAACCAAGTGTCCTCCATAAAGCCTCCTGAGCCACAGTCCCTCAAAAGACCAGTGGATTTGAAAAACACATTAATAGTATCCACGATTTTGCAGACTCATGCTATTCAGAGAGGCAGAATCCCTGTAATTCTCCGTTCTCCTGTTGTTATAACTCCTCAGCAGCGGCAGCAGAGTAGCCCGCAGTGGAGCGGGACGTGCGTGGCTGCTAAAAGCTTTCCCACAAGGGTGCCCTTACCCCGCACAGCCAAACCGCCTGCAAGCGCGCTGTGCCGCGCTGCCCGCCCTCCCTGACCCCGCGGTTAAATGGAGCCACTCCAGCCCCAGCTCTATTGCCAGAACGGTGTGGAATTCAAACCACTTCCTTAATAAAAACCCCATATGGATTACCGCTAATTTCAGAGCCAGGAAATGGCAAATCTATCATCTGTTTTTATACAGGGGCCCCGCTACCCACCAACAAGCACCGAGTAGTGGGAAGCCTCCCAGACTGTTTCTCCTGACATTTCGGCCGCGAAAGGTCAGCGCGAAGGGCACCTTCGGTGGAAAGCAATAAACAGATTTTATATTGGATCATTTTTCATCAGGCTCCCCATTGCTCGGACTGCTGTATCCTCGCACTCTCAGCTCTGACATTTACAGAGCACCGCGGGCAGTAACGCACAGCCAGGCTCCCGGCGGAGCCTCCCGGAGGGTCGCTGTGCCTGCAGCTGCTCCTGCAGCCCACCCAGAGCCACTACCGCAGGCAGGAGCCCGGCCTGATGCACCCGAGACTGACTGTGCGGCATGGGGAACACAGCGGCCAGCTGCCACAGCACCGCACACCAGCATACTTGCGCTTGTACTGCTGAAGCAAAGACAAGTAGTGCTTCCCAGGCTTTATTGTGTTTTGTTTTGTTTCTTTAAGTCATCCTAGACTGGCAACACTAAGGCTGAGTATTTCCCAGCTGGCACATGGGAAATGGAGGCTCCACAAGGACCAAGGAAGCTGGTCTCGCACAGGTCATTCAATGGTCACAAGGTGTGATGGCACCAAGTGAGCACCCAGCTGAGCTTGAGCTGTGTTGTTCAGCACTTCCTGAAGCATCTGATCCTTGGCATGGAGCAAATCTGAAGAGACCAGCAGACACTCTAGGTCTGGCGTTAAGGTACATGAAAACACACAAAGAGACCCCTGGGAGCGCTTGAGCAGCCATCAAGAACGGCAGTGCCTCCACCCGAGCTGGGGAGGGGTGTCTGGTGTTACATTCGTGGAGAGACCTCCCGCATAGTCCAGACAACACAGAGTTTGACACAAGCCCAGCGGAGATCAGACGTGGATCTCCAAGCCCTTGACAGCAGTGCAGTGTGGGCAGACCCAGACATCAGGACTACACACTTTAGATCTGAGGATAAGGCGTCCTCTGACTAGGGGATGCAACCACCCAAGAGTAGGTGTGCCCCTGTGGCCACGAAAGTCAATGGCACCTGGGGTGCCTTAGGAAAAGTATGACCAGCAGGTCAAGGGAGGTTGTTCCTCCGGCTCTGCTCTGCCCTGGTGACAAAACACCGGCTGGTTTGTGTTATGTAGCACGTCTACCTGTGCAGTCAGAAGGCTGAAAGACTGCTCCACTGATACATCCATCTGATAAATCAGTCTTAATTTGATCACATTATGCACATCCACGGGCTTCTATAAGTTAACCTTATGCTTCTCCCCAGTGAAATGCATCTGCATAAGCAAACATCCCTCCACCTTTACCACTGACCCCTCAGCTGTTCTCCGGTGGTGTTACACCCTGGATAACGAGGCCTTTCGTAAAAGGAATTGTTGTGTTTCTAGTTTATTATCACCTATATGAGAGCCCCAGGAAAACAGCATTACTGGCATAGCACTATGTTTCAGAAAGTATGAAGAAATCAAAACAACACAAAACCACACAAACAAACTGTGTGAAAGATGCTGAAGAGGCATCTTCCGTCTTACCTGATCTCGAAACATTGATCCACCAAAGGCCCAGACGGCAGCAAAGACAAAGTAAAGTTCATAAAGCTCCTTGGCACAGTCAGGAGGTGTGTTCTCCTCTGCCAGGAGACATTCAAGGAGGTAGCACAACATCTGAACCATACTCTGTTCAGGAATGGGAATAATCTTCTTAAATCTAAGGGATGGAAATTAGAAAGCAATACGTCCATCACAACCCAGGAAGACTAGAAATGCTCTTTCAGAACACTGGCATTCTGCTTGTCAGCGGTACGTGTCCTATTCCCAGGTACAATAAAGAGAACACCCATTCTCACACTCAGACCCGCTGGCACCGGCACATATACAAGTAATAACAATAATCAGAAGTTTCAAGCATTTTAAAACTTTGATCTTCTTGAAAGAAGCAGAATGGAAGACTTGCTAAAGGCAATGATTTCCTGCGAGCACGATGAGTTCAAAAGCGGTCAAATAGAGGAGTAATAAAATAAACCCTTTCATCTTGCCATTTTACATTCATTTAAGCTACACTTACAGAATTCCAAACTAATATTGTAGCTGCACTGAAGTCCTCCATAAAGTAATTATAGCTATTTGAAAGGTTGGTTCTACGATTTCTGAATTAAGCAAGCTACCAAAACACTCAGCTCAGGGTTGCCTGCAGCTAATCCCGTGGATTTCACGCTCTGAGACAATGTTCAGCAAACAGAATGGGAAACGTCCGATTGACTTTGCTACCAACAGTCAAAACCAACTTGGTCCCACAGAGAGAAGTTCCCTAGCACAATGTTTAAGTCCTGATTCCAGACCCTTCTGACACATCCCCCTTTTGGCTGACATCTCCCATGCTCACTGATTTTTCTTTTGTTTTTAAAGGAAAGTGCAACTATAGGAAGCAAGTAGAGGATGGGAGATGCTCCCTTAAGTTTTCTGGGACTCTACTTTGGCCAGTCCTCACCACAGTATGAGAAAGAGAATGGTTTCACATGATGATAAGCAAGAACCACATGACTTCCCTGTGGACACTGCTTTAAAGCCAAATCAAGCCAAGAAGCACTAGGACCCTTCCAAATACCCAAGTTCTTAATGAAAAATAACTTGTGGAGTGGGCTCAGGTCTAGCCTGACACATCAGGAGGCTGAAAAGCTTTCTCTTTGGGATCTGCCGGAATTATTTTCCAAGAGATAGAGAGTTGATACAGGAAATACAATAAAAATCAAATCAAAATCAGATGAAAACCAGATCTGACCAACACGATACAGGCAGGAGCGTCACTTTGCCCACCTCGCCCTGCTGGTTCTCTGAGCTTAAGCCAATGATGCTCAGGGCTTCCAGGGGCAAGGAGGATCATGTGCAGCACAACCCAGCGCAGCACAGCTGGGCTGGACAGTGGCAGGTGTCCCCATGCCCTCACCACGGGTGACACAATCACTCATCAGATGGTACCTTGTTCTGAGGGTGTCCAGGCAAATGGGCAGGTACTTATCAAACAAAACGGTCAGGTTGGCTCTTTCGGACTGGATCTCTCGCCTGTCGATCCAGCTGCTCACTGGAGGATTCCAGCCCAGATCCGACGGGTTGATGTACAGGATCCCTTTAGGCCCAGGGTAAGAGAGAACATATAGTAAAGACATAGCAGAAACTGTTCCTTTCTTCCAGCAGAGTTTACCAGGTACTTTCACACAACTAAAACCCTATCAAATATGACGGGACGTCCCATTACCTGCCCCCTTTTCCTGCCCCACTGCAGAGTAGAAACATGAACAGTGAAGAAACTTCACCCTTGAAACCACGGCACTTTTCATGACCTTGCCCTAAATTCAGAACATTGTCTTGTCTGAGCAGTTTCATTGCTCTGGGCCCCATTTCCCCATGTGTAAAACTAGGGGACACCTCCATTCCCTTCTCCCATACTTCATGCACTTCTTCAGAAGATCAAGAACTCTTTGAGACAGATACTGTCCTTCTCCTCATAAAGTCCATCCAAAGGGCTTTGCACAACAGGAGCACTCAGCAACGCTGAAGCCATGATCACCCACCAACAGTCAGAGTGCTCTGGGTAAATCTCCAGGATGATGACAGCTCCACATGTGCATTTGGGGTCAGGATCCTCAGTTTGTCTGTCAGAAACCTGCCCTGTCCACCCACGGCCGCTGTGATCTCAGGTTGGGTACTTGCAACAGGAGTCAAGTTGGCCAACAGAAGACTGGTTAATGGCACGAGATCCTCCTGGGTTCACGGCAAATCCCAGTGCGGAGCTCAGGCCAGGACTCACCCGCTCGGGACACGGTTGCTGGGGTGGCTGTGCGCAGGTGGCTGATCTCAAACACCAACCGCATCGTTGGGTTCAGAGGGATTCTCTCATTGCTCGCCAGGGTCAGCACCTGCATTGGGCAGACAGACAGACAGACAGAATGACATCTTCCCCAGGAACAGGAATGAAAAGCATTCAGCACTTTGCACTAAAAAGCTTGGTTGCTGCCAGCACAGTTCCTTGAGGGAATGCAGCTGATTTCCAGCAGGTAGCAGAACTGTCTTCCATGACTCAAAGGAACAGCACTCCCTTCGAGCGGCGGAAAAAGGTGTGGAATTATGACCCCACCCTATTTTTGAAGGGCCTGGAGTTACAATCAGGACATCTGTGATTATCCATGAGCCCAGTTCCAGGAAGGGAAATTACAATGAAACCATGATTTGAGCTATTTCCCCTCATGCACCATTTTCTATATGTGATATTGTTTGGTGTATCTGAAGAAACACAACCGCATTATTCTAGGAGGTGTTATTTCAGCATCTGCATTTTTAGGCTGAACCATGCCATGCAGTCAAAGAATATCTCCTTCTTTAACTTATATTCATTACCTTATTATCATCCATCACAGTATTAAGAGACTCAATCCACATTGGATCAATACCTCCATCTAGTACCATCCACTTGGGACCGTCATGCGTGATGTTGGCCAGCTCTCGCATGACTGATGAAAACAGGCCTGGGAGGGTGACAGGAAGATGGTGATGAACACTGAACTTGACACCTGCTCTAACGGTTTTCTCCAGCAACACAGTAAAAATTACTCTAATTAATGCTTTCCTCTCAAACATGCAAAACTCTATGTGCCTATACGTAAATATTACTATATCACAATACGGTTCTAGTTTGCTTTAAAGTGAAAAAAGGGTTATCAGTTATCACTACTGAAAATGATTGCAGACCTACGCACGAGCTTCATTCCCACCGAGAATCATAAGGGATAAGAAAAACGTAGAGTAGCTACTCAAAGGCAAAAGGCGGCATGAATTATACAATGCAGAGAAAACCACCTGAATATGCCTAGGAAATCCTTATAAATATTTTTTTGTGGCTCAAAGTATATCAGGGCAATCAAGATGCATTAAACGCTGGGTCATGGCTTTAGTGAGACTGAGGGGAGAACAAGCACAGAATGACATTGAATGACAGAACAAAATGTTGGTAAAATCAAGGAGAGAGAGGATACAGAGTCTCAAGGGGAGTAAATAATGAATGTTAAGAAGACCACGAAGGCTGGGAATAGAGCAGCAGCACTGCAGAGCAAATGAAAACTCCACAAAACTATTGCTCTCCTCTGCATGTGAAAATACCTCGGGAGATGCTGGTCTTCATGAAAAAACATCAGGCAAACATTAAAAAAAAGCCTCTCTTCCAGTGAATTGTGACAAGAACTCTTTTTTTTTTTCTTTTTTTCTCCAGGACAAGCTATTTCTTTGTGATCCAGATCAGGAACAGCTGGTGGCACCATCTGACTGAAGACAAAGCTTGTGCTCAGCAAATGCAGAACGGCTCACCTGGAACAGGTGTGTGATCCCGAGACTGGGTCAACAAAAATAACGCTTCAGCGCCTCTGCCTCCAGCCAGTTCCTTACGTGTTGGACACACGCCTTGGGAACCACTCCGACATTATTAGCATCAGAAACAGTTGCTGTCTCAGGGCATCAGGGCTTCCCTCGGATACACCGCGGCAGCGGGGAGAGGAAAGCGCCTCTGTCCTGACCTTGTGCATCCACAGCACACGGCTCTCTTGGGGTTTAAAAGAAGAGTTTTGTTCTGCAAAGAACACTTTTGGGATTCCCATATGGGACCTTTTACCACCTAACATGTAGGACCTTTTCAACTTCTGATAATGTGACAGGATAAAACTGGGGAGCGGAAAAGCAGGGGCTGATCTGTAAGGGAACAGGTCACCTCTTGCTAGGCTGTGGTGAAGATTGCCTTGCTGGTCTTTGACAACATGAAACAACATTTTCAGGAATGGTTACTGCAGAAAATATCTGCCTTGAAAGCTCAGGGAGGAGTGCCACTATTTCATTTAAACCATCGCAGGCCAGAAACCACTGGACAGTCACCTGTAAAATGTCCCTCCTGCTGTTCGGTGTCACCGCTGCCCTCGATCTGCAGCCACTGCTGCAGCCAGTCTGCACAGTTCAGGCTGTACCCTGCACGTCCCTCTGCCACTTTGATTTAGGCTCCCTAATTACAATTAGAAAGAAATTAACCTGGCATTGGAGCAAAGCAGGGGGTCGGGAAGGGTCCATGGCGGGGCCAGGGGAGGTGGGTGGCAGCTCATCTGCTGCTGTGGATGATTCATGGTAATGTCTTCCCTCACCTCCCCCACACCTCCCCAACCCGCCGCACACGTAAATCGAAGCTGCCTTTATGTATCAGTCACAACCCAACATTTCCACTCCAGATTTTCTGTAATCTTCCAGCAAGTTTGAAATGTTCCTCAGGAGTAAGCAGGATCAACAGCTTGGCAAACGCTGGTGTGCT